>NC_047515.1:7607648-7679123 GCF_902827115.2 Pseudochaenichthys georgianus
TTTCCACCGAGAATAAAACGAAGTTCGGCCATGTTTTTTTGTTCTGCAGGGAGAAATGTGAAGATCACTTGACATAGACGCCAGCCATTGGAATGAATGGTGAAAAAAACGTAGGGATCTTACAATTTCAGAGGGCGTTTTTGTAGAAATACTACGTCCTACGTTGTGGACCAACGTAGTTATACACGTTTTTTTATGAGACTGGGTTGGCGTCAGATTACGCGCTGCCAGCAGCTGGCAAGCTGGATAGCGTGGCCGGCTGTAGTGATGCGCAAAGCACTAAGCGGGTAGTTAAACTCTCTGCCAAAGCACTTGCGGAAAAACTTGAGAGGTTGCAAAATGGCAGAAAGGCTAAGCTAAATAAAGCTAGCAAATTAAGAACAATATAAAAGATTTGATGTTAAGTGCTGAACATGCTAAGGTTCAAAATGCTCTGATGGTTATATTGAATTGTGTGTTGAAGCCAGGTCTATGCATGACACTTTAATGGGTTTATTGCCACATGATGAAAGGGAAAGACATGAAACATGGTTTAAAGCCAAAATGATGTTCAATGATGAATTTATTGTCCAAATCAAGGTGTGGGTTTGTGAAACCAAAGGTACTGGTGATAATAATGATATCAATCCTGATGACAGTGTTTCTAATGTTGGTAAATGTTCAAACAAAAGTGACAGCAGAAAGTACAACTTCATCTGCACAAATTATAGCAGCAGCAGAAAAGGCTGCAATTGTTGCTCGCATGGCAGGCTTAACTGAGAGGCATGCACTGGAGGAACAGGAGCTACAATTAAAGCGGAAAAAGGAAAAGCTTGATTTGGAAACTGAGCTAGCTGTATCTACTGCTAGGCTAGCAGTTTTACAGGGTTCACATTCACGACGTTCCTCGCTTGCACCAACAAATGGAATGAACTCATACCTGGAAAAGGAAAAACTGGCATCGTTAAACATACTTAACCCCCTGGCAAAGGAGTATGATTCCACATCATGGAAAATATCCTCCAGCAAACCAACAAAGTGGACATGGGACCAAAGCAAGCTGAAAGGCAGTTTGCATTTAAGGAAGATGCGTATGTACAAAAGCAACATTATCTGGGAACATCACATGGGTTGATAACTGGTGAATCAACTGCATGGGAAAGTCAACAGGAAAATCACCATCAGCAAATCAATCTAATTCCACCTGAAGGTTTATTCACGATAATGCAAAAGCAAAATGAAATAACAGCTGCACTGGTTCACCAGCAACGTTTACTGTCTCTACCAGCAAGAGACATTCCTATCTTTGATGGAGACCTGTTTCAGTACAAGGCTTTCATTAAAGCATTTGAACAAGGAGTGGAAAACAAAGCCAGCAAAGCCGACTGTACTATTTAGAACAGTTCACAAAAGGACAGCCACAGGAACTGGTTCGTAGCTGCCAGCATATGGCTCCAGAACGTGGCTACATTGTGGCAAAGGGTCTTTTGCAAGAACATTTTGGGAATGAGTACAAGATCGCTGCTGCTTACATAGGAAAGGCTCTAGCTTGGCCAACAATAACAAAGGCAGAAGACATTAAAGCACTACAAGCCTATGCTTTATTTCTGCGTGGATGTGCTAATGTGATGGAAGAACTTCAGTACATGCAAGAGTTGGATATGCCCTCCAATATGAAAATGGTTGTCTTCAAGTTGCCATACAAACTAAGGGAACAATGGAGAAACAAAGCTCATAACATCAGAACATTTCATAGGGGACACAGACACGTTGGATTGACCTATGGATTAAATACACCATCGTTTTTTTATCGTTTTAATGCCATTGAAGACCAGTTTTGAACAGACCTAAGACCACGGTAAACCATGTTAGCGTTTTGGGCTACCTAGCGCCACATGTTTTGATGTAGATTTTTGTTATTTTCTCCGCAATCTGTAATCTTTGAGTGTTGAGGTGGGTACCATTAGATTCTGTGTCTCCTTACGATCATACACGATGCGTTTAGTGTGCAGCTAGGATAAGTAATAAGGGTGCTAGGAGTGATTTTCGTTGCAGTAATAGGTTAGCATGTTTCGCTCGGGGCTAATTCAGAGGCTCACTGTTAGCATTTTGAGTTTGTTTTAAAAAATGAAAAGATCAGTTAAATGAGTTGTTTCCGTTATATGGATATAAAACATTCATAGTTTATTAAATATGAAGGTTCCTTAGACGTTTTTTCCTGCAAATTACGCAATTTCGGGCCCGGATACGGGTCCGTGGGGTTTAAGAGGGGAACTGTAGGAGTTTAATACATTTTTTTTTTCGAGATATGCTGATAAAGCGATGGTTCAAAAAGTTCCTGTTTCTTGCAAATTATGTCCTAAGGCTTGTCGCTGTGTTTACACCCTCCAGCGTCCAGTTTAAATAAGACGTCTCATTCAGCTGAGGGTGTGACTGCAGACGGAGTGTCACCGGGTGAAAGGGTGTCGGGAGCAGATTGGAATCCGTGCACACAAGTTTACAAGATGAAAACAATACCAGCGAGACACAACCTCATGTAACAGCCCTTTAAACTTGATTCACCCAGAACAATGAAAACATTTGAAACTCCTCCTCTAATAATAAATCGGTGCTTTTGCATATTCTATCAATCAAATGCAAACAATATAGTGGCTTAACAAGAGACAGCACACAGCAAATTTGAAATCTAAAATTCAACACCCATGTAGTTAATTTTAACACTATGAAAGAGTTTATATTGAAACCACCAGCAAGTGTTAAATTAACACTTTCCAAAGTGTTGACTTAACACTTTCCAAAGTGTTGACAATATAACTAGAGATGTCCCGATTCGATCACGTGATCGGGGATCGGAGCCGAGCACGTGATTTTCAAAAAATCGGGGATCGGGATTTTTTTTTTTTAATTTAATGTTACAAAACAAAAATGACCATGTTCACGTCTTAAAGTCATCCTAAGGTCTTAGTTTTGGTTCAAAATTACACAACATCATGTATGTGTTGCTTCCTTTGGGCTTGTTTTCAGACCTGGTTGCTTATTCCTCTCAAAGCTGGCAACAAGTGGGCGCAGTGTCTAATAGTAGCAGTAAGCTAACGAGAGGCTACGTTCAGCTGGTGACTCGGGAGTCGGGACAGAGAAAATGTCAGGAGTTTGGAAGTATTATAAAATTGAAAGCGAAGGCAGTGTAACAGCCAGATGCAATGTTTGCAAGGCAGAGGTTCCGCGTGGTGGAAAGAACAGAGCTACGTTCAACACGACAATCTAATACGCTACCTGAGAAACAAACACCAACAACAACACGGCGAGTACACAGCGGCCACTCAGGTAACGGCACTGAAACAACCGACACTTTTAAAAGGAAAGAGAAACTGCCCCAGAACAGTGAAAAGGCCAAAAAATAACAGTCAAGATAGCTGAATTCATCGCGTTGGATGACCAGCCGTTATCTGTTACCTTTTTTTTTTCTCTTAATGCATTGCATAAAGATCGGATCGGGAAAAATCGGTATCGGCAGATTGTCAAAATCAAATGATCGGAATCGGATCGGGAGCAAAAAAAGGTGATCGGGACATCCCTAAATATAACACTATCACGTGTTACTATACCAACACTAAGAGTGTAAGATGTGAACACCAACACTGAACACCAATAACAACACTAACAGTGTTGGCTGCATCTTCAATTCAACACTGTTCTGGTGTAGAGTAACACTACAGTAGTGATACATCTTCTCCCATTTAACACCTTTAAGAGTTAAACATGTACACTGAGCTAGTGTTGAATGCACATTATACTGGTGTTGCATTTTGCATTAACCTCAACACCTCTGGGAGTTCAAAATGAACACTAATCTAGAGTCAATGTTGTGTATTGGTATTATGATGTACAACAAACTGGTGTTAAAAGTTACAATGACCAATAAATCATTCCAGATAACATATATGCCAAGTGCTTTATTTGAATGGTGGCATGTCTCTTAAGACTGACAAATGTTCACAATGCACAAATTCTCACAATATGCAATTCAACCAACATTCAATATTGTTCAACAGCAAAAATGTATATGTACAAAAATAACCCTCTATGGCAGTGGAGGTCCGAAAAGGTTGTTTGTTGCCTGCCGTGCCAGGCAACAAACAACCTTTTTGGACCTCACCACACCATGGGTGTGAGGGATAAATACAAATTACAAGCACATAGCTGTCTAAGACAAACATAAAAAGGGTGGTCATTGGCACTTGCAGACATTTGCAGATCGAAAGGCTTATGAAATTGCAGTGAATCAGGTTTGATGACTGAAAGACTATCCTGCTTAACAACATTAAAGGCATGAAGATGCTCAACAAATATACTTTCCATGTCTAATACCAAAAAATGAATTTCAGCTCTCATCAGAAAAATACAAACAATCTGCCCAAACACTGGTATCTCATCCATCAAGTCTAAGCAGACAACAAGACCGGTACGATACTCAATACCTTGACATTTGACCCAAGGTGTGACACTTACTTCACTAGACAGATCAAGCTGGAAATGTTTTGAAATAATTTCACCATTTTCAAGATCAGTCAACATTTCTGTTTTAACAGGCCCAGACTCTATGCCTTCGATGGCAAGGGATTCCCAGTGATATGCAATAGCTATTTGGTGTTTCTTGGCAAGGGATTTGGTTATGTTCTTAAAGTTTTTTATGCTGGACTTAAAAAACTTGTGTTTGGCTTCATATCTCATAGTCCACACATGTACCAACGGACCAATTTGGCGAATGCATTCAGGATAGTGGATCATAAAGTGATGCTTTGGAATGAGATTCTTTAGAGGATACAGCTCTTTGAATAAACCATGATGCTCTGCTATAAGATGTTTCAAAAATATTGTCATTCCCTCAGTAATGCTGGGCGAAAATAAAATATTGATGATATGCAACAGCAACAATAGTAAATACCAGTGTCTGTTACCTTCTGGGACTACATCACCAAACATGAGCGGAATGTTCCTAATAAGACAGTGTTTGACTGGCATTGAGCCCAATTCCGTTGCCAGATTGTTCAAGGTTTATCCTTGTAGGACGGTTCTTTTTGTCCAAATAGCCAAAGTTGAATGCATAGACTCTTTGGAGAATGCCCTCACGAGAAATGAAATTGGCACCTAAATAGAAAAACAGCAGCTTGACTTCATATTGTGCTACACCTTCTAAGATGTCATGCATTATGTCAAACACAAAGTTATCACATATGTTGAAGTATGTCAAGGTATTGAGTATGCTGTTACGTTTGATACCATAACAATGGCCTTCACCTGGGTTCTGAATGAGATGACTGTAATGTTCCTCATTTAATAGTTTTGTGCGCAAAATCACCCGCGGGTCATCCTGAGTGAACACAGTCTGAGCTGATGTTTTGTCAGTGAGACACATCCTACAATAATGGTTTGCACTGAAAGATTCCACATATCCAAGAAGGCCATTTAAGCCTAGATTGTCACCTGTAATCTGTGCAATGGTACCATAGATTGATTGCTCAGCAAACAACACTTTCATTCCCTGTTCCAGTACTTTTATGTCCTCAACCAATGGACTAAGTATTCTGTCAATGCCATACTTTTTCCCGTCCTGAGAGTGAAACAATGAAATGAGGTGGATATTCATTAGAGAAGAATTCAGGCGTGGTGGCAAGTTACGAAGAGTGAAATATAAACATCCAAGTTTATGAATGCCTTGTTTAGACCCTAATGGGTTTGCCGTTTCAAAATCGTCGTAATAAACTTGAATTTGAAGTGCATTACTGTACTTGGAATACAAAGGATGATTTTTATAATACTGTCCATCAGAAAAGTCCTGATACATGTCACTGTGTCTGGTGTCATGAATGTGTTGACATACTTCCTCATTCTTGAAAATAAACTCCAAGGTCTTCAAGATGGGTACATAAATGAAAGTGTCGTTGACTGGTACCTGTTCATATATTCCAGAGATTTTGTTTCTCTTTGAATCGAATCGAACACCCAAGTGCACTTCGACTGGTTCGACAACCCCCAATTTGTCACTGAAATATTTCCTCCATTTACTGTCTGTGTTAAAGTCAGTGAAAGAATTATGTACATTTTTGAAAACTTCCTCAACTGCGATGCGACAGGCATTATCAGGAGGCACTACACTCAACACTTGTTCCTTCAGATTTGTGTGAACTTCATCAACATACTCTTCCATGCTTTCAACAACGGACAATATAACACTATTGGCAACACCACTGCCCTGTAATTTGGCTATAATAGATGCACACATTTCTTTCGACTGATCTTTAGAGATAGAAGATCCAGACCCACTGGCCTGCTGATTCGGCAAATCTTGATCCATGTCAGAATCACCAACATGTAAAATGTCTTCCCTGAGAATAACAGCTTGTTGGACTGGTCATGAAGGATTATTGCTTGAAACGACCCCATCCTTATCATGGTATTTCCTCAAGTGTTTTTTAAAACCTAAAAAACTTTTGAACTGCAATGAGCAGCCATCCTGAGCGCATATCAAATTAAAATGTTTTCCTGGATACAAGCCATGAACAAGCTTAAGGTGCCGAGTTAAGGATCCAGGCGTATCAAGCAATAATCTGCATATGTAACACTTATACATTACACACAAACTTAGTTCTCAGTTCCTTGACCTTGGGGCTCTCACTGGTGGCGTCAACGTCTATGTTATAGACAGTTGTTTGCAGAAATGCGTACATGCTTTTGAGTGCTGGATCATAGCTAGTGCCTAAGACAAAGTGAAGCTTAAAAAGTTCATCAATTGCTGCTAAGGAAGTGGTAGCCTCACAGGGGATGAGCTTCTTGTCAATCAGAATGAAGAAGTTGCCGACAGCCTCCTTGCTGGTCCCTGAAACAAGAAGATATGGCTGGCTCGTGTCCATATGGCTCTGAAGGTGCTCATCCAGACTCCTACAGGACTGAAGGACAAGGCAAGCAACATTTTAATTTTACATGGCTAACATGTGTGTGTTTTTAGGAATAGTTTATATTTGCACTAGCCTAGTCCTACTTTATCACAGTGACAGCTCTCTGTAGTAGTTCTGGTGGCTAGATCTAACATTCTTAAACCTGCCACATACCTTGTGAAATACGACCAGATGGTCAATGGCCTGAGCTACACTGATCTTCTGGGTTTTCTTCCTTCCCGCAGGCTGGGGTGACAGGAGGTGCCGAAGGAGGAGGATGGATGCCATATCACTGTCCCACTCTGTAAGAAAAGAGAACAATGATCAACTTCTTTTTTTTTTTACCAATCTGTATAATGTCCAACAGTTCATAGTGCATGTACAAGCAAAATACAAGACATGAAGTCTCACAACACAATAAAGTATGGAAAAAGTGAAGTGGCCTGAATACTTTCCAAACCCACTGTACCCTGGCATTCTCCAACTGTGTGGTCATACACTCCCTCCAGCCTCACATAGACAATTTACAATAGGCAATATGACATGATATGACAATGCAGTTCCTAAAACCATACCTGGTGATTCCAGTGATGGTTCATCAGCCCTTTGGTTCTTGGCAGACAACAACAAGCGCTTCAGCAAGGGTGTGGAAGTCAGCATTTCTGCCTGTTGGATGACCTTTGCTTTGAAGGAGGTTGGCCACTTTTCCAGTAGTTTGGATGGAGTTTCTGACCCAAAGAGGAGACTGAAGTCTTGGAGAATCTAAAACACATATACAGCACAAACGCAAGAACCACCATCAGGTTTTCAATGTACTACTAATGCCAATTTCACAGATTTAGATCATCTCCATTTAACTGAAGGTTGCTTAAAACATCTATCAAAATAACATTCATAATAAGCAAAAGTAGGAGTAATAAAATATTACCAATCCTTTAGTGTCCAGCAGGCGCGGGAATACTGAAAGGACAGTGGAGGATCTCTCAGGATCGTGGACAAGGCGCTGTCTATATTCCAGTGTGTCTCTCATCTTCTTCATGATGACTTCTCTGTTGTTTGTATGATTCATCACAGATATGAGTTCTTGAAATCTCTGCTCATCTGGATGATCATCACAGTGGCCTATCTCTCTCCTTAGCATGGGGCCTCCATTCTCTTCTATTCTGGAATCCTTGGACCTCACAGGAAGTCGCGTTGCTCTCTGAACGGACTTCAGTCGCCACGCTAGAAACCCACCGCCTTTCTGCCCGTCATAAAAATGCTCCTGACCGAAAAAAACAAAATTGAAAATTCACCCATTGACAAACATTCACATAACCAATGGCGGCAGCTGCCATGCAAGGTGCAGGCCTGCTCATTGGGAGCAATTCGGGGTTCAGTGTCTTGCCTAAGGACACTTTGACATGTGGACAGGAGGAGACGGGATTTGAACCACCAACCCTGCAGTCATTGGACTATGCGCTACCTCCTGAGCCACAGCCGCCCAAATGAATTAAACTACCCTACAGTATGTATACAACTACAGGAATTCTTAAATGCAGTAGCATGTTATAGAAATCCCACAGCATTCAAGGAACCATGTAAGCCAGGGGTGTCAATCTCAATTTCATCGCGGGCCACATCAGCATTATGGTTGCACTCAAAGGGCAGGTTGTAACTTTAAGACTATATAAAATGATGTATTATATATTACATTATTGCCTCTGCATTGGATTATTATCAGATAGGGTATAAACTTCAGAATTAACTACGTCTGAATGTAGAAGTTAAGGCAAATAATTGCAAATCTCTTCAATGAGAATGTCACAAAATAATTTTAAAAGAAAAACCAAATTCTGGAAAAAAAAGTCAAAATCAAAAAAAGAAGTGACATTTTTTTTTTAAAAAAGGAGGTGAAATAAAAAAAGAAACATTTAAAAAAAAGTCAAACTCTGAAAAAAAAAAATTGAGATGCATTATGGGACATGTAGTTTATGGGCAACGTGCTTCTGTAAATCATCATGTAACCATATAATAAACATATCATTCTTTGCAAGCTCTTTGCTGGGGCCACAGAAAATGAAGTCACGGGCCGGATTTGGCCACCCGAGCCTTGAGTTTGATACCTCTGATGTAAGCCATCTAAAACAGTCTACTTTGATCATAATCAAGAATAACTCACATAGCCTGTCTTCCCATGTGGATCTTGGAGCGAGGGAAACAGGGTAACAATCCCCAGTGCATACTTCTCTTTGGTCAGTCGCTGAGGGATTCTCCTGTAGAGCAAAAACAGTCATTATCAACATTTAATTCATTTAAGTCTAAGAGACTCAGTTTAAGAACATATAAACTTAATGAACTCAATTTATGTAGAAATACAATTGCACCAACTTCATCCACACTTAGCCTATACATACATGACACATTCATGCAAAGCTATAACAAATTAGAATCTTACCCCTCACTCTGCACCATGTCTGCAACTAGAATGTTCACCATCACTTTTCTTGTGGCAGGACTAATTGTTCCTTTTTCCTCATACTCCTTCAGCACATCACTTCCTCCTGGTTTGGTCAGCAGAACCTGTTTTATCAGCTTAAAACAAAACACAACAAAAATGACACCCGTTAAGTAAGCAGTAGGGATGCTCCGATCGCCAATTTCGGGGCCGATCGTCGGAATCAGTATCGGCCGATACCGATCGCGTGGGCGGGGCCTAAATGGAAGATTTAAACATCACTTTAAATCTTCCATTTAAAGTGATGTTTAAACCCAGTTAATGGGGCTCATTCACTGGAGCTTCCACAAACAACAATCAACTTAATTATTACATTCAAATGATGTACATTATTCAAGTTTACATTCACTTTGGAGAATAACACGGGAGAAATGAGCGGAAGCGCTCTCTTTTCCTCTCTCCCTCCCCCTCTCTCTCTTTCCTGACAGCCTGTCAGTATCTCATGCAGCTCACTGATCTAGTAATGAGTGACCCGACAGTGAAGAATAAATATATTTATAATAACTAGTTTAGCTTGTTCCAGAGGTAGATAAAATAGCTAAGTGTGTTAGGTCTAACTCTTGTGTGTTTTGCTCCGCTCAACGGTCCGGCGGGCGGAGCTGCAGGATTTCTGCTTCACACACATTGCATACCGCTATTTTACTGTCTTTTTCGGACACCTTAAAATAATGCCAGACCGGTGAAGCCATTTTGGCGAGCTTGTTTTGCCACGCACAGAGAAAAGTGTCATGTATTTTACCTCATGCGATCGGCTCTCACGATCGGCATGTTTAGAGAGCACCGATCGATCGGTAGAGAGTGAGTATCGGCCGATATCGATCGGTGACCGATCGATCGGAGCATCCCTAGTAAGCAGTATAGGTTTATGAGCAATCTACTGGTACAGACACACGGATGGACAGACGTCACTAAACTGTAAAACAATGGTGTACATGACATATTGAATATGCACTCACATCTTTGGCTTGTGGTCCCTGCAAAGCCTCCTCCTCTTTTCTGAAGCGTTTCAGAGTGCCACTGTAGAAATCGATTTCACTGCTGCTTTTCGAAGTGACTGAAATAGTATCTGTGCCTGAAGCGGGGGATGAGGATGGCTCTGTAAAATAATGTCATAACACAAGAGATATTAAATATGAATATTGAAATTATATGGTCTTCCTTTGTCATGTCTTTATGTAATCTACTGGTGAAGTGTTCTCAAAAATACAACAAACCCACTGAAAACCTCCATTGCAAGTATGAGTCCCAAAGTCCTTGTCCACAAGAGCGCACTCTACTTGGGACCAATACTTAAGACAGCAATGGTGTTTTTTAGTCTAGCAAAAGCTTAAGAACAAGGCTTTCAACAAGAACCCCAAGTAAGTACACAATTATGTATTTTCACCAAATCAGTGGAGTATGCACATTTGATTCCTATAAACAATACTTTACCTTTTAAGATAGTATTGTTTATAGCAATGAAATGTGTGGTGTGCTTGACACTTGCATGGGGATAATTAGCATACAATACAATTGAGAAATGTAAAATCGACCCTTTTCTCAGCAGCCATGTTGACATGCAGCGTAAACAGAGATGTAATTTAGGATGTAGGCAGGCCAGGGCCCTGATAATATGCTGTCTCACTGGAATGGCTGTGACACACTAAATAGATCGGGCCAAAATTCATTTGATCTATTACACCTGTGTTTACCCTGCTATGACGTCAACATAGCTGCTGAGAAAAGGGTTTTACTACTGGTAGTGAGTAGATCTGGAAATGCGTAGTCGTCCACTTCTGTGCCAGTCTCATCCTCCACTGATAAGATGCTGTCCACATGGATGGAAAACCTCTCTTTCACTAAAAGGATTGAAGACCAAATATAAGCAGAAGCCACACACACACACACACACACACACACACACAGCACACACACACACACACACACACACACACACACACACACACCACACACACACACACACACACACACACACACACACACACACACACACACACACACACACCACACACACCACACACACACACACACACACACACACACACACACACACACACACACACACACACACACACACACACACCACACACACACACACCCACACACACACACACACACACACACACACACACACACACACACACACACACACACACACACACACACACACACACACACACACACACACACACACACACACACACACACACACACACACACACACACACACATCTAATGTAACAGTATGTTAATGAGGGTGGATCGCAAAATTCCCCTCTGTGGGACTAATAAAGGTATTCCGATTCTGAAGTGGTTTACTTGCCTTCAGTGATGAAGATGTCAAAACAAGCTTCTGGAATTTTGATGTACTTCTTTTGGTTTCGGTATTGCACTTTCACTATCATCTTCAGCTGAAGAGAAGAGCAAGAGCCCTATATGGGTACAATGGAGAAACACAACATTTGTTATTCCACAAGTTATTATGATGCATCACAACTTCCCCTTCTTAAGCAAGCAAATACTCCAATTGTGTAAGGGTGGCATAATATAAATTGGAACTGTCTTTAGATAAAGAAATTCTACTTTATGCTCCGTTCTTTTATTTTTGTATCTTTAAGCTGAGGCTTCTATCTGTTCATGACAAACGTTTCGGGACCAAATTAAGCACAGTGTTGGTGTGTTGCACTTGCAACCCAGTCTCAAGGCATTTCGTGTTATAGTAAAAAAAGACACGATTTCCCCATTTTTTTCGTGTCACACAGAACGACTTTAAAAGCAATGTAAATAATAACATATTAGAAGGAAAAAGAGATTTTAAAAACAAATACAGATTTCAGTATTCTGACACAGAACAATATTTAGAAGCAATGCATTTGTATTGGTAATATGTTTCGTGCGGCGCCAGATTACAAGGAAAAAAAGATGACAAAAAATACAGATTTCAGTATTCTGAGCCATTTCTTTTCCTCCGACATTATACCATTTAAAATAAAAGGGTTAGGCTAAGGGTAAGATATTGAGTAAGAACATGTTTTTATGAACCACACAGCTTCTGGTCTTCCAAGAAAAGAAAAATCGTTCTGTGTGCCACAAAACAAATGCGAAAATCGTGTTTGTGAACACAAATCAATAGATTAAATGTATGCCGTGAGACTGGGTTGCAAATATTCTTAGCAAGATAGTTAACATTATTAGCTACCACAAACAACTACAACTATGTTCAAGGGAAATTAACTAATGTTAGCTAACTGGGGAACAAATTCAATTAAATGTAACGTTATTTAGATAACTCACTGCATGCAGTCTGTTGTCGAGGCCACACAAGATGGCTGCTTCCGCACGGAGCAGAAGAACACGTGCTAGAAAGGAAAAGGAGCCAATTAGCCAACAACTTTATTACTGTACTACATACACTTAAATAATTTCACTTGGGGAACAAATTCAATGAAACGTAGATAACGTACAGTCACGCGGTATTAGCTACCACACACACAACTGTAACATTATTTTTAAATTAAGTAATGTTGGATAACATTAAATGTAAATGTAACGTTATTTATCTAGATAACTTACCGTCACTCACTGACTGCAGTCTGTCGAGGGTGAGGCCAAGCGATCACACTTGCTGCAAGTCGGACTGATGTTAGAAAAGTAAAAGGCGGCAATTATCGAACAACATTTTTACGGACACTAGAGCTCGTTAGCTCGCTGTCGAACTAACGATAGACATGTGCAATACATTGGTCTTCGTAATGATTACATATTATGTTACATATCTAACGTTAATTCGACATCCATATCTAATTCGACAGTTAGTTTAGCAAGCAAGCATTGACTGTATGGTCTGTGCACCTGCACCTGGTCATGACAGTCAAATAGTAATAGTTAGCAAGCTAGTAATGAAAACAATACATTTACAATTACGCTACCTACCACACACAACTGTATTTTCAAGCTAAATTAATGTAAGCTATCTGGGGAACAAATTATGAAACGTAGCGATAATTTACCGTCACGGACTGCGGTCTCTCGAGACTGAAGGTTGCATCAAAAAGATGGCGGAGATCTAAATAATTTCACGCACATCACGTAAAAGTACCCGGATTGAGAGAACACACTATCCGTCGTTAAATATGTTTAACACCATGATCCAACCCGGTACTATATAGTGTGTTAACAACAGGCGGTGTTAATCATGATTAAATGTAACACCAAAACCACAACACTTTACCCCGAAAATCTCTAACACCAGGATTTTCACACTGGCGAATTTGCTGTGGGTGCACACGCAGAATTACTAGAGACTAGATCTAGGGGGTACAACTCCAAACACCCATATGAAAAAGATCGGTTTACATTTGAATAATTAAATAACAAATAGCCTACATGTAATGCATTTTATTTTTGTTGTTCATTCATATCTTATTTTACTATTTTATTTATGCATATTTTTTTATCTCTCCAGTTTAAAACGATATGTCTGGTTTACTGTCCTATAGTTTACATTGGAATGATTTCAAACCTGTTTTATCCCAATAATTATAAAGGAGTGCCTTGGAAATATGTGTTTACATAAATTGTGATCAAAACGTTTGAGACCCACTGAGATAACTTAGACTAAAGTGAACTATCTAAACACTGAGAGTCCTTTACCTCACTGAGCTGAAGTTATCAGCCTCTCAGTCTGACTGGAGAGGACTCTCCCTCCACATCATTGTAGAAACATCTTCTTCTTCTTCTTCCGTTAGAGCAGCTAGCACCAGATGCTAATAACAACAGCGCCGGTTCCAGTGCACCCTCGTGAGCTGCGGTTGCCAGATAAACCAACATCCCCCATTTTCATCACTTGCAGCGCCCATCGTACAGGGCAAATGAAAAGTGTAACCGGGATGAAAAGGGTGTTACATTTACTTAATTATGAATGTTGTTACATCAAGGCCGAAAATTAGGATGAGCACCAACGGTCAAAACATTTATTTTTTCTCCCAGAGCTGTCAGCGCAGCGCCTCCACAGATCTGGCGCCCTAGGCGAACATTTATAATGCCAGTGCGACGGGCCGGCCCTGGTCTCAGGTTACACTGTAGGAAGTGTAGGTACAACGCTACATTTCCCGCCCCGCTGCAGTCATGCAGTAGGCTACGGAGAGCGGCGAGAAACATTTCCTCAGGAATCGAAAAGCGGAACCGAAATTCACATTTCTAAATGATACCGTTGGAATCGAAATGTTGGAACCGGTTCCGAACCGGTTCTCGGTACCCAACCCTAGTCACGATCTGTCTGTGTTGTGTTTTGTCATGTCTAGATCTGTCTTTGGTTTTCTGTCTGCGTTGTGTTTTGTCTTGTCTTGTTTAGATCTGTCTGT
Source organism: Pseudochaenichthys georgianus (assembly GCF_902827115.2). NCBI lineage: Eukaryota > Metazoa > Chordata > Actinopteri > Perciformes > Channichthyidae > Pseudochaenichthys > Pseudochaenichthys georgianus. The sequence continues at coordinate 7,622,423 of NC_047515.1, forward strand.
GGTTCCCTGTCGTTAGTTTCCCTGGTGTGTCTAATTTACCCGATTGTGTTCACCTGGTGTCCCTGTGTTTTCTCCTCCCTCCTCACCTGTGTCTTGTTTGTATGATTAGTCTTGTGTGTATTTAAGTTCTGTTTTTTCTGTCTTTGTCGGTTCGTCTTGTGTATTGGCTTGTTCTTCGGTGAGTGTTCTGTTTTGTCTTTGTTTATCTGCGCCTAGCCTTGAAATAAAGGAGGTTTTTCATTTTATATCTGCATTTGGGCCCTGCCTGCTTCACACACCGTAACATTACGAACCGACCAACAATATGGGCCCAGCAGATCTGTTTGAGCAGGAACTAGTGGATTATACCTTTTCTTTGTCTAACTGCGCTCATCGATGGAGAGGAGCGGTCAGGGTTCAGCAGCGAGATGCTGCTCTGGCAGATGCAGTCCACCTTACACTGAAGAATCAAGATTTGGTTACATTCTTACCGGCCTGGCTTTTGGATTACCTCACGGTTTGTTTTCCCGATCCTGATAGACCCAGGTCTCCAGATTCCCTTTTTGATACCACACGTGGTCGTCTAGTGTCAGCCCCTGCTTCTCACCCAGTGTTTGCTACAGTCCAGGAGCCATTCGCTGGTACTCGTCTGGCTTTTGGAGGTCCACGGAGCCTCCAAACGGCTCCTAAGAGGAGTCGCAAGGCCAGGTTAGCAGCACGAGCCCAAAAGGCCATGGTTCCAGAACCAGTTCAGCCCCCAGCAGCCATGGTTACAGCCCCGGTACAGGCCCCAGCAGTCATGGTTTCAGCCCCAGTTCTGGGCCCAGCAGCCATGGTTCCGGCCCCAGCAGCCATGGTTCTGGACCCAGTTCTGGCCCCAGCAGCCAAGGTTCCGGCCCCAGTTCTGGCCCAAGCAGCCATGGTTTCAGACCCAGTTCTGGCCCCAGCAGCCATGGTTCCGGCCCCAGCGGCCATGTTTCCGGCCATGGTTCCAGACTCAGCTCCGGCCCCAGCTGCCATAGTCCCATCTCTGGTCCCTTCTCTAGTCTCTTCTTGAGTCCCTTCTCTAGTCCTCTCTCTGGTCCCTCCTCTAGTCCCTTCTCTAGTCCCTTCCCTAGTCCCTCCTCGGGTCACTTTCCTAGTCCCTTCTCCAGTCCCACCTCTAGTCACTTCTCTAGTCACTTCTCAAGTACCCAGTCTAGTCCCTTCTCCAGTCCCACCTCTAGTCACTTCTCTAGTCACTTCTCTAGTCCCTTCTCTAGTCCCTTCTCTAGTCCCTACTCAAGTCCTTTCTCAAGTCCTTTCTCAAGTCCTTTCTCAAGTTCCTCCTCCAGTCACTTCCCAAGTCCCTTCTCCAGTCCCCCCTTTAGTCCCCTCTCTAGTCCCTCCTCTGGTCCCTTCCCAAGTCCCTTCTCTAGTCCCTTCTATAGTCCCATCTCAATTCCCTCCTCTAGTCCCACCTCGAGTCCCTTCTCTAGTCCCTTCTCTAGTCCCTTCTCTAGTCCCTTCTCAAGTCCCTCCTCTCACCTCTAGTGCCACCTCTAGTCCCACCTCGAGTCCCTTCTCTAGTCCCATCTCCAGTCCCCTCTCCAGTTCCCTCTCAAGTCTCCTCTCGAGCTACCTCTCGAGTCCCCTTTCGAGATCCCTCTCAAGTCACCTCTCAAGCCCTCTCTCTCGTCTCCTCTCGAGTCCCTTCTCAAGTCCCCTCTCAAGTCTCCGTTCAAGTTCCCTCCCAAGATCCCTCTCAAGTCATCTCTCGAGTCTCCTCTCGAGTTCCCTCTCGAGTTCTCTCTCGAGTCCCCTCTCAAATCCCTACTCAAGTACCGTTGGAGGTTCCGCTGGGGGTCCTGCCAACCCTTTGTCCTGTCCCGTTGGAGGTCCCGTCGTCTACTCTCCTGCCGGGGGTCCTGCCAGCTCCTTGTCCTGTCTCGTTGGAGGCCCCGCCGACTACTCTCCTGCCGGTGGTCCTGCCAACCCTATGTCCTGTCCCGTTGGAGGTCCCGCCGTCTACTCTCCTGCCGGGGGTCCTGCCAATCCTTTGTCCTGTCTCGTTGGAGGTCCCGCCGTCTACTCTCCTCCCGGGGTCCTGCCAACCCTATGTCCTGTCCCGTTGGGGGTCCCGCCGACTACTCTCCTGCCGGGGGTCCTGCCAACCCTATGTCCTGTCCCGTTGGGGGTCCCACCGACTACTCTCCTGCCGGGAGTCCTGCCAACCCTATGTCCTGTCCCGTTGGGGGTCCCGCCGACTATTCTCCTGCCGGGGGTCCTGCCAACCCTATGTCCTGTCCCGTTGGGGGTCCCGCCGATTACTCTTCTGCTGGGGGTCCTGCCAACCCTCAATATCTGTCTTGGCCGTTTTCGTTGTGATCCCTAAATTCCCCTTGTTTATAATAATCACCGGTGATTCAGCAGGATACTGTAGTGATTCAAAGTGTGATTTTAGCAAACGAGTGCTTTTGTTTTGAAATCACTTCTGAGAGTCTCGCCCTGCCCCTCGCTCCAAGGACCATTTGACCATTTAGTAAGGTGAAAAGCAAAAACGCCTCAGAAGATCTTCCGTTTACGTGTTTAATAAAGAAAAACAATTGGACGGTAGATACACGGATTCTTAGGGTGCATTCACACCTAATAGTCCGCTCTCTGGTGCGCACCAGACCACAGTTTGTTACATTGTTTCATTTTTCAGAAGGTTCGGTTTGCGTTCACACGGGCAAAACTCAAACGGACTATAAACTTTAAACACAAGTCATGTGCTCGGAAATGCTGTTCAACCATTAAGGGGGTAAAAACGCAAATCCCGGCAATTTCTAGCGGAGCCTCCGCCATGGAGCATCGGCACTTTCGGCAGGTTATTCTCATGCTGCTTTTAGTCTGGAGATCAACAGACACTAGCGGCCCACGCATATGATTATATAATCAGACAACGTCCGTTAAAAAACATTATTACATGGCATTGTTGAATACTCGATTTTGATTGGTCAATTCAAAACACGTGACACGTTTTTAATCCAGAACAGACAGACCGCTGTCAAGGATTTATTGACCGTTGTTAAGGACGCTCACATCTGTACAAAGAAGTCCGTTCGATTTAACTGTATACAGTTTGGCTGAAACTGACCAGAAAAGAGCGACAAGAAAACAGCGGAGAAGTAACGGGCAGAAACCCTCCTTTTTACGCAGTGGTCCAGAAATAGACATCAGACGGCGACACATATTCAGTTGCCAGTTACTTTGGCATTAGGCCAGGGATATCTAGATACTTTCCAAGGTTTGACATAATGAATTGTGCTACTTTTAAAGCAAGCAACGATGTTTTCAAATCTGTAATCAAAAAGCTCCTCAAAAACGCTATCGAAGCAGTTCCTGCCGTTGCTACTCAAACAGTAACAACGGACTACTTTTCTTAGCGGATGCATGTCAATTTAAATCAATACATACAACTATTTTTTAAATCAATAAAATCATTTTCTAAATCCACAAAAGCATTTCAATTAATATTGGGAGTCATGTCGTTACTTTGTTGAGAATGTGGCCATGTAATAAGCGGGATAATATGGGCAGCGACTTGGTCATTATGGGGAATCCGACAGGATCTAGATCCCTCCGCTTCGCGTCGGGCTCCTGATCAGCCTGTCGGTGTTCTTTTCCCCATAATGACCGCGCTGCTGCACATTATCCATGAGAGACGTTCTGCAGAGGAGGGGTGTTTCACCGAGGACAGGTGTTCTTACTTTTATGTAGCTGACGGAGAATTTTTACTTTCCTGTTCAACACTTAATTCTGCTTTACTCTTTAACTAAATAACCGCGGATGTCTTGAAAGACTCTTTCGCTAAAGATTTTTGAAAATATCCGCATTCTTGTGACACGTAAATACTGCGCTTCCTATGTTTTGGTGCGGACTGCGTTCACACCAGCAATGAACCGCTCCAGAGTTCGCAAGCAAGCAAGCGCTCCGAGACCACCTATTTTAGCGGACCAGAGTCCGGTTGTTTAGTTCACTTAAGAGGTCTCGGACTGCGTTCACATCGACCCAAATGAATCGCACCAAGCGGCTAAACGCACCAGGGTTCGATTCAACCGGACTATACAAGGCAGGTGTGAACACACCCTTAATGACCCCATGATGTGATTATTTATATCTTAAAACCTTTAACAACTATATTCAGATGTTCATAAATAATCCGTGTATCTACCGTCCAATTTTTTTTCTTTATTAAACACGTAAACGGAAGAGCGTCTGAGAGGCGTTTTTGCTTTTTGCCTTACTAAATGGTCTAATGCAGAGCCATATAATAGAAGAGTTACGACATCTCCGTTCACTCCAATGGACCACTTTTTTACAGCAATGGTGGATCGTGGAGCCTCTCAATCGTTCCCCGGAAGTTAGCGCCAAGGCTGGCAGAGCTGTAGAGTTGCAGCATAATAGACCGTTCGTGACGGACTTTTAAAGGTAAGAAGAATTTTAAAGATTTATATTGCGGATATTATCAGTACATCTGATTCAAATTAACATGTGTATTAAAGGATGTCGGTGGATGATTCCTAAATTAGTAGATTTAGGGAACGTTTACAGATAACAGATTAAGCTAGGATACCGAAGCAAGTTAGCAACACACGTTGAACAGCCTTTTAATTGTAAATTCCGTTTGAAGAGGGGCTTCTAAACGGGATTGTATGCGGGGGTGGAGGGAGTTAAATATTAGATAAATATAACTTTGGTGCGTGTAAGAGTGTTTTTAGCAGAGCCATATTGTGTCCTTGTGATTATGTTGATTATTACCTGTCTGTATAATGTTGCAGCTCAGCTGATTTTGGATTGATGGCAAAGGGAGAGAGACTTAAGTGAGAGTGAAAACACAAGGTAAGTTTAATACTACTGTTTTATATAAGTAAGCATACTAAACATGTATTATATAAGTAATCTTGTTAGTAACCTACTGTATGGCAGGTGGAGGGGCAGTGATGTTACAGGTGGAGGAGCAAAACTGCAAGACTGCAAACTCACAAGACAGAGAAATCAAAGTTTGTTCTCCAGAGAAGAGGTTGATTTCACTTCAATTTTGTATTTCATATTTTCTAAAGATGTGGAAATGGCAAAAAAAAAAACTTGAGAGCTGTAACCAAGACCAGAGATGGGGTCGTTACTAAAAAAAAGTAACATATTACATATTACTTTAAAAAAAAGTAATATATTACACTACTTCGTTACTATCTACATAAAGTAATTTGTTACTTTACTCGTTACTTTACTCGTTACTTTACTCGCAGGGCCGGCCCGCCCCTCCCTACAGGCAGATCACTCAGACTGCTAAAGTTTCAAATGTTCTCTTTAGTTCACGCATAAGACTGATCCAGATAGCTCCTGAATGTTTTCCTATCTGACCATGGCTGTCCTCTGTCTCCTGCTATCTGACCGTGGCTGTCCTCTGTCTCCTGCTATCTGACCGTGGCTGTCCTCTGTCTCCTGCTATCTGTATATTTTGCGCAGTCTATCTCTGCTCACGCTGTTGCGTCAGCGTGTTCTCCTGCGTGTTGGCCATGTGTTGCACTGGAGCCAGACTTCAGCCGAGCACGTACGAACTGCGCATGCGTCAGTGGCAATAACTCTCCTTACCAGCAGGCAGCGGTAGTGTGTATTCGTCATTCAAAACAAGCAACAACCGGAAAACAGAGGAAGAACTACGTGTGTGTGATATAAATAAACAACAGCTATGTGCGTTAGCTTCACCTAGCATGTGTTCTTTGCAGGTGTTTGTTGAGGTTTGATTATGACTGATTTTAGAAAGTAACGAAGTAACGCGTGTCGGGGCAATGTTAGTAACTGTAGTGTGATTACTGGATTATAAAAGTAGCGCGTTACACTACTCCGTTACCGACAAAGTAATATTATTACAGTAACGCGTTACAAAGTAACGCGTTACACCCAACTCTGACCAAGACAATTGTAACAACATGAGTAGAGAGACACCAAGGTTTTTCAAGTCCCTCTCTTACTCCATTTTTACCAGATGTGGGACATCGGGCATGAAATAAAGCTTCCTGTCTGGTGTTGCTGGATGTGGCACCGATGTTTTTTATTTTGGTCCACCCCAAAGGATTTCCGCATGGCTCGGTTAGGGCTACCCATGTCGGTGGTGACATCAAGCACATGTAGCCCTATGGATGCTGCCCTCTGTATTATATCAATAATGATTGGCCTGTACTCTGCTCCATTGGTAGAATTGCCAGTGTAATGATATGCCACTACTTGCTTCCACCGTGTTGTGTTTCCAGCCAACATAAACACACAAGCATGTGTTGCCACCCCTGTGTGACCTGGTAAAGTCACATCACCGTACAGTTTGCCTGTAATCATGTCTAACTCCATACTTGGTGTGATTGCCATTTAATCCAAGGTCAACACACACTCCCTTTAAAGGTCTGTCAATCAATCTGCCTTCAATTTTAGGAAATCAAAGACCTCTGTCAACACACCAGGCTCAAACTTAACACATTGCATCATTCTTTGGAGTGTCCTTATTCCTGGAAGGGGAATCTTCAATCCCTGCAGAGTTTTGTAACCCGTTGGTCTGCACCCAAAGCGAATTTTTAAAGCCTTCTTAATTGTCTCATTGCTCCATTTCATCCCCTTTGTGGTGAGTCTGCCTAATGCCTTAAGTTGGTCTTTTGAAAAAGTGTTCTTATATTTCTTGTCCCTAATTTTCATTGTTGTCTTGAGAGCTGCATTTTCCTTCCTGATTCTTCTTCGTGCAGCCTTTGCTTTTGTTGTGATTCCTTCTTTGCTCTTTAATTTTCTCTTTAAATGTTTTAATAGATCTGTTTGACTGGCTGCTGGTTCCCTCGTATGCTGACTGGCTGCTGGTTCCCTCGTATGCTGACTGGCTGCTGGTTCCCTCGTATGCTGACTGGCTGCTGTGGGTGGTGTCCGTCCTCCCGGTCTCTCCTCACTAGCCATGTCCTCTCTTTCTTCACCCTCACTTTCCTTTCTCTCAGTCTCCTCATCCCTTCTTCCCTCAATCTTTGAGACGAATGTAAGTAGAAGACATGGCACTGGAAATGTTCGAACATTTTAAATATTATAGCACTTAAAAATAAGAAATATTACTTTCTTTACTAAGAGTTCATACTTATTATACCTGTGTCACCTTTCACACTATAGCTGTGATCATGAGCTATGGGCTTTGTAGATACAGGTCCCGGGCTGAATCGTGGTGCAGGGGCCCTTCTCTTTTTGACCACAGGGCGATGCACAGAGATGGTGGGTATAGCCTCTGCTCTCAGCCTAGTCTTGCCCTTCTTTGTCTTGAAAAACTGGTTTACTGCATTAAAATGTGCCTGCGGAGTGACTTGAGGTTACTTCACACACAGAACAACTCAGTTTTGTCTGCCCACATACATATTCCATAGTGGTTGAATACACAGTATTAGGAAACACTTTATACTTACTGGACATGTTATACTCATTACATACTGTATATCAAATATGACCAAGAATGTGAGACAACTTTATAGAAATTCATATCACATCTGTTACTGATGCCATTTGTCATACTTTGTTAAACTCACAAATAATAAAGTTCCATAACTTCAGTTGAGAACGAAGACCACACCTTATCTCCCCAAGGCAATTTCCCATCCAATAGGTGTGCTATATAGGTGTGTATAACCCTTTATCCTGTCTGTTACTCCCTCTTTCAGCACAAGAACCAGAGGAGGATTCAATGGAGCCTGAATACCTGCACTGAGACCCTCACCCTGCACCCTGAGTCTCAACTCTCAGTGTTTTTCAAGCCTTTCCCTGTTTTTTTGTATTAAACAAAACATTAAGCTTTCCCAATGGTGTGGTTTTCGTTTTGTGAAAAAGTGCAAATGCATGTGTTTGTATATAATTACATCAAATATTTTTTTGCTGTTGGTCGTGAAATTGCTCCTGCTGACTTGAGCCAGCCATTTGTTCCTCCGCTCTGTGTCAGTGGGGAAGCCGTACATTCATATTCCTTTCTCGGAGCTATTTGAGCATCCCCAGGCAACACAGCAAACCATGGTGGCGACTAGGAGGCAGCACAGCCAACCAGGACAATACAGAGGAAAAGGCACAGACAAACTGCATGATATGCTATTCAATGTTTATTGAATTCCATGTATTTGCAATGGATGTTCCTAAAACAACACATTTAACATCATCATGCTGCTGCTGCTGCTGCTGCTGCTGCTGCTGCTAGTCCTTTGATAGTCACCTGTCGGTCTCCTGTCCTTTCTGAAAGCCATAAAGATGACATTAGTCCTTTAGATAACTTGTGTCCTCAATTACCATGGGATTACTGAAACTACCATGAATTTAAGAAAATGGTAGACATTAATCTAATCTGAATTTTAAAGCATTACTTTAGATCCCCTCCCTCTAAATATATCAATAAACATTAGAAAGTGATGCTCCTGACTACCATACAAGTGTAAGAAGATAATATTGGTTTTAAAGAATTCAAAGCTATAAATAAACAGCAACAGGCTCTTTAACCAAGGCACTGTTAGTAACATGTAAACTAGTTGTTCACACTAATCCTAATATTATCACTTAATATTAGAAAATTATATTTTATTTTTTTAAATATATTGATGTAAATACATACACATATCGATTTGTTGTATAAATATTGCAAATCAAAACCTTCACTAATAATTACCAAAAATCGTAGTTCTATTTCCTGTTATCAATGCATTCACATTGCCCGCCATGAACTTCCGGGGAACGATCCTCGTCTACATGAACCACTTGACGATAACCGTTTTTGGACTTCCGTTGTCGTAACTCTTCTATTATATGGTTCTGGTCTAATGGTCCTTGGAGCGAGGGGCGGGGCCAAACTCACGGAAGTGATTTCAAAACAAAAGCACTCATTTGCTAAAATCACACTTTGAATCACTACAAGTATCCTGCTGAAGGACCTGTGATTATTATAAACAAGGGGAATTTAGCGATCACAACGAAAACGGTCAAGACACATATTGAGCCCAGAAAATGGATGTTATTAAGGGCTCTAAATATAATAAGCCTAAAAATGGACAACATTGTTAGGAGATTTAAACTATACAGTGGTTCTGCACTGCGGTCAACTCCGCCGTCTCTCGAGTTTGTTTTTTCAAATCAGCTGCTCTTCATTATTCCTGCTATATTTGACGAGTGATACAAATATTTGTTACCACAAGTTCTTAAGGAAACGGACACTGTTGGACTCGGTTCTAGTTTGACTTCTACCGTAGAAGTCAAACTAGAACCGAGTCCAACAGTGTCCGTTTCCTTAAGCCCCCTTTTTGTGTTAATTTATTAATTACACAAAATGATTTGTGCTTAAAGTAGGCCTACTGTTGTGTCTCAAACGGATAGACTAGATTATTAATGTATTTGCCTAATAGTTGCTTAATTAAAATGACAATAACATTTGCAATTCGTTTTTAATCCGCCATGTACAGTATCAATGTCTCTCAGCCACCGTAGTGTCGTGTAGGGGGCGACACTACGGTGTAGTTTATTTTTAAACTAAATAAACTACCCAGTATGAACTATTTTATAGCCCTTATTATAATCATTAAGTCCTTAAAGTTGTAAAATGGCGCGTGCTCTGCGAAAATCACATATTACACATATTTCTGGATGCATTCCATATTTTCAACGGCGCCCTAGCACCCTCTATAGGCCAGCCGCCACTGGCTAGCTTGATTGCTCTGAAAGCTAACAATAGCCATGCTCCATGTTTACCTTCATAAAGATATTTTATTAATAAGGGTAACCTGGTTCCTGCCCACATGTCCAATTTGTTTAAGGCAAGGCAAGGCAAGGCAAGGCAAGGCAAGGCAAAGCAAGGCAAGTTTATTTATATAGCACCTTTCAACACAAGGCAATTCAAGGTGCTTTACAAAAATGAAAGACATTCAGACAAAGGCATTTAAAAACAGTAAAAGATAATAAAAGAAACATTAAAAGAAAAAATGCATGAATAAAAAGTACATGAATAACAAGTTACAGTGCAGTTTAAGATAAAAGCAGCGACAAAACGATAAGTCTTCGGGCTGGATTTAAAAGTAGTCAGAGTTGCAGCGAACCTGCAGGTTTCTGGGAGTTTGTTCCAGATATTTGGAGCATAATAACTGAACGCTGCTTCTCCATGTTTAGTTCTGACTCTGGGGACAGAAAGCTGACCAGTCCCTGAAGACCTGAGAGATCTGGATGGTTCATAATTTAGCAGGAGGTCAGAAATGTATTTTGGGCCTAAACCATTCAAAGCTTTATAAACCAGCAGCAGTATTTTGAAATCTATTCTTTGACACACAGGAAGCCAGTGTAAAGACTTCAGAGCAGGAGTGATGTGATCCACTTTCTTAGTGTTAGTGAGGACTCGAGCAGCAGCGTTCTGAATCAGCTGCAGCTTTCTAATAGATTTTTTAGTGAGACCTGTGAAGACACCATTACAGTAGTCCAGTCTACTGAAGATAAAGGCATGGACAAGTTTTTCCAAATCCTGCTGTGACATTAGTCTTTTAATCCTAGATATATTCTTTTGGTGATAGTAGGCTGATTTAGTAACTGTTTTAATGTGACTGTTGAAACTCAGGTCAGAGTCCATGACTACACCTAGATTTCTGGCTTTATCTGTTGCTTTGAACATTGCAGACTGAAGCTCAGCGCTAACTTTTATACGTTTTGCCTTGGCTCCAAAAACCATTACCTCAGTTTTGTCTTTGTTTAATTGGAGAAAGTTCTGACACATCCAGTCATTGATTTGTTCAATGCACTTACTCAGTGTTTTAACTGGAGAATAGTCTCCTGGTGAAATGCTTATGTAAATTTGTGTGTCATCCGCATGGTTTAGGTTTAGAGATTTAAAATGTCTAGGGTTGTGCAGACTGATTCCTTTATTGCCAGTTGGAAAATCAACTAATCAGAGCTTTGTTGGCAAGACTAAGAATGTTCATTTGTCTTCTTAGCTAGCTAGCTAGCTTCCGAAGCTAGATCCAGGAAAAGTGATGGAGATGCTATTATTCTTTTAAGTAATTTCAATCCAATGTTGAAAGTTACAAGGAGCACATGGATACTTGGAAGATGACACCTCTAATTTGACGGGGAATGTGGGCAGGTGGTGTACCCAACCTGATCTCACCAGAATGCGTGACTCCACCACGACTTCTTAACACCACAATGCGTGGTGGAGTCACGAACTTTGTTACATTTGCGTGTCTGCACCACGCAAACAACCCCAATGTAAAGTGAATGAGGCTCCTTTGTCGTGGTGCACACACGCATTTCTACAACGTCCTGCAGTGAGCTTTTATTCTATAAAACGTTTTTAAAATCTACTTTATAGCTTGTAGTAACTCACGGGAGGCTTCTTTTATTTTATTTGTATTCATAATAATTTTTATTTTTCGTCAGAATGTATTATGGTGCATTAGTTACACATTTTTGTTCTCAAAAAACAGTGCATTGTGTAATACAACTGTGATTTGTATTACATTAGTTAGTTTTTAAGGAAGGCCAGAGCTTCAGCTGTGTCAAATAGATTGTTCCCTTTAGTTAACGTTTTTTAAAAGAACATTATATTCCGATTTGATCATGTCCCCTTTATTGTATTACGGAGAGCAATGTGAGCATCCATTCCCATTGGATAACGGAGGATTTTACACCCGGAAGTAAGCATTCTCTTTACTGTCGATTGATTTTACAGTGATATCTGCATTACTGATCAACTTAAAAACACCAGATTATGCTTGTTGATTACACAACATTGATTGGTTTAAATTGTGTACAATGCTTTTGTAATTTTCCCCTTCGATTCGGAGAAACAAATATTTGTTCAGTTTAGGATGGCCGAAGACACTACACTACCCAGAATCCTCAGCTATCGTTTGGGACTACACCATGTGCTTTGCTTGACAAACCCCGTGGTTTGTCCTCAAGCTTTGTGATTGGATGTTGGATGTTGAAGTTTACGCTGAGTGACAAACAGCATTTTAGAATGGAATGAAACCCATCGACGGCACACTATTCAAAACAGGAATCGAACGTCTCCTACCCCCGCCCCCCCCCCCCTTAGGTCACAGGCTCCTCCAACAGTGCAACACAATAAAACAGATAAACAGAAAAAATAGTGCAAGTCAATACAAAAAGAAAAATAGTAAAATAGTAAAAAGTGAAATAGTGCAATAAGAGTCTATACAAGTGATTGGAATATATGATATATTAGACAAATCATTTCTAAGTAGCAGCCAGATGAATGTTATGGATGTTATTTCAAAGTTCAGGTGTTATGGCCCGTGGGATGAAACTGTCCCTGAGTCTGGTGGTTTTAGTCCGGATGTAAGATAAGATAAGATAAGATGGTACTTTATTGATCCCAATTTGGGACATTGTTTTTGTTGCAGCAGCATAAAAGGCATTTTACAATAAAACAAAACCACAAATAAATAAGAATAGAAAGAAAAGAAATTAGAAAATATACGTGTTGAAATAGAAAACATACATGTAGATATTATATATGCAAATATACATATTCAAAAATATATGACAATGGAATATGGAATATCAAATATTGAACAGATTATATATGTGTACAATGTACAGCGAGGTTGTATTAGAGAAACTATGGAGCAGAGAGTTCTCTTCCAGCCAGAGGTGATTTGTTGTACAGAGTTATTGCAGTGGGCAGGAATGTGTTCCTGTATCGGTCCTTGTGACAGCGGAGCTGCAGCAGTCTGTTGGAGAAGGAGCTCCGTTGACTGTCCAGCTGCAGGTGGAGAGGATGGGTGGGGTTATCCAGTTCAGCCCATAAGTGCACTCCCAGGTACTATAGTCCTCCACAACAGCCACATCCTCTCCTAGAATGCGGCTGTTGTGCCAGATGGCAGCAGACAGAACAGTTTGTGGCTGGGGTGATGGGGGTCTTTTATAATCCTGAGGGCTTTCTTTAAGGTTAACCTGGTATTTTTACTCCACTACATTTATTTTAGTTACTTTACAGATTCTGATTAATGATGTGAAATATAAACAACCCTTAAAGCAGACTTTAGTTACACCTGAATAAAATTCAGGGAAGGTGATTGTCAAGTGCCAACAATCAGGAGAGATATTTGATTGGAGGACTGGCTTATCTAAAGCCAGTTGAGTAGCACTTGAAATGTTTTTGCTCTATGAAGCCTGATGTACTTATATGATTCTGTTTTCTTCAAGGTTGTATTTTGTTGGTCGAACGCACTTACTGTAAGTCGCTTTGGATAAAAGCGTCAGCTAAATGCAATGTAATGTAATGTAATGATTGTTGGTGCTTGAGAAGACTAAATATGTATCTGCAGATCCCTATAAAGTATTTACATTACTCGTTATTCTCTACAAAACTGTATATAATTGCTATTTTGGACATCCCTTTTCAAGATTTCAATATTACTCTAAACGTGTAATAACGTGCTTTAACCAGTAGGTGGTTTGGGTTAAAAAGCTGTCAAGTTTACAGTGTTAACAAAATAAAATATACTGCTGTTTCTGGTTTAGTTTACGACGGATATATTTAGTTACTGTTTTGATATTTGTAACACAAAAGTGATGGAAAAAACCCACAGCAACACAGAAAAGATGGTCTTAACATGAACCAGCGGTTTAATAGTTAATAAAAAACAATAATATCAAAACAAATTATTACTACTAACTTTATTGTGAAATTAAAACAGAACGGTAAAAGAATAGTTTCCGGTATATTCTGAGCCCGATCTCTGTAGATAAATACAAATACAGAGCTACGATAGATGTGTAATATTTAATGCAGCCAAACCATTTATTACAATGCATTCATGTGATGACTTTCAAAGAGTAAAGCAAGCACTGCTGAATAAAGTAGGATTTATCTTTTACGAAACGTTTTTTTTCATATGGAATGCAGTTGGAGGTCAACCAATCACAGAGCTGGCGGAACAATATCTGAGGATTCTGGGTAGTGTAGTGTCTTCGGCCATCCTAAACTGAACAAATATTTGTTTCTCCGAATCGAAGGGGGAAATTACAAAAGCATTGTACACAATTTAAACCAATCAATGTTGTGTAATCAACAAGGATAATCTGGTGTTTTTTAGTCGATGAGTAGTGCAGATAGCACTGTAAAATTAATCGACAGTAAAGAGAATGCTTACTTCCGGGTGTAAAATCCTCCGTTATCCAATGGGAATGGATGCTCACATTGCTCTCCGTAACCTACAATAAAGGGGACATGATCAAATCGGAATATAATGTTCTTTTAAAAAACGTTAACTAAAGGGAACAATCTATTTGACACAGCTGAAGCTCTGGCCTTCCTTGAAAACTAACTAATGTAATAAAAATCACAGTTGTATTACACAATGCACTGTTTTTTGAGAACAAACATTCGTAACTAATGCACCATAATACATTCTGACAAAAAATAAAAATTATTATGAATACAAATAAAATAAAAGAAGCCTCCCGTGAGTTACTACAAGCTATAAAGTAGATTTTAAAAACGTTTTATAGAATAAAAGCTCACTGCAAGACGTTGTAGAAATGCGTGTGTGCACCACGACAAAGGAGCCTCATTCACTTTACATTGGGGTTGTTTGCGTGGTGCAGACACGCAAATGTAACAAAGTTCGTGACTCCACCACGCATTGTGGTGTTAAGAAGTCGTGGTGGAGTCACGCATTCTGGTGAGATCAGGTTGGGTGTACCTCACCTCCTCTAGGGGGACCCGGGGGCATGCACCCCCGGGAAGATTTTTTTTTAAATGTTGAAGTTAAATGCATCTATCTGGTGCACTTTGAGAGCAAAGTTAGGGACTAAATATATGGATACATCTCTCATCAACATCCATGGGAAACAGTACTGTTTAAAACAGACTTACTTTTGCTTTATGCATATTTTACAAATCACTCCCCTTTTAAACTGTATTCTTGTTTTACTGTCTTATAGTATGAGTTGGAATTATTTCATAAGATTTGTCTGACAGGAGAGAGCTCTCCTCCTCCTTGTAGAAACAACTCCTTATGTACGTTAGCGCTCTCTCGTTCACTCTCTCTCTCGCTCACACAAAATGCGCTCGTCGTGCCACACACACAGCCAAGCTATGACACACAAAGACCCAGAATAACTTTTAATGCTGTATCCTATTGTTTTCGATGGCTTTATTGTATGATATGACAGATGAACAGATCACCACTGGGCTTACAACTAAAGACACAGCTACGCAAAAAACGCAGCATGTGTACGGCTCTGAGAATCTGCCTTGGTACAAAGTAGCATTGAAAACATGGTACGGAATTTCATTGATTTGGGCATTCTCACAATAAGCAAGTGGAATGGATTTGATAATGAAGCACTGACACAGCGCTCTACAGAGAGCGGCGAGTGGATAGACCGATGCACGGACTTTCCACATGGTAAAAGTGGGGGGGTCAAAACGAATCATTTTAAAAGGTGGGGGGGACTTGTCCCACCCTCATATATTGGCTGCGACGCCCATGCCTCCACCAGATTGCAACACAACCAGAACTTCGTGAGTAGGAAGAGTATCATTTGGCTACAGAACACTTTGCATTGCAGTTTTGAAGACATTCGATAGTGATTTACTTTAAAAACAGTAAAGCTCCATAGTAGTTGCTTTGGAGAAGGCTGAAATGAAGAAGCTCTGGTTGACCGAAATTAGGATTAGGGTTAGAATAACCCTTATTCAAAATGTAATCATCAGTTGAACAAATGAGCAGTAGTTATTTTGGGATCCAGTCTCCTTTGCACTCTTTTAAGTGCAGGCCTTTTCCACCAGCAATGACTTTGCAGCTCCCTCCTGCACTCCATACCTCTCTCCCACCAGCATGTGCATACTCTAATATGAATAATGTTTCTCCTCCAAGTCCCCCCTGTAATAAATGGAGTGCCATTTCGCACAATGGCAAAGTTAGGCCTGTATTGATTAACTCTCATCATCGACTCACAACGCCTGCTTCCTTGATTTATGATTGTCTGTTATTTTTACATTAGCTGTCAAATTCATCTTGTCTCTCCACGGCTGGGGTCGGTCTAGGCAAACAGTAAATATCCCCCCCCATCCTCCCCCCCCCCCCATCACCACATGTGGGTTTGTTTTTTGTGGCGTACAGGACCGCCGGCAGAGACCAACACGTTCAGGCTGGTTTCACTGCCGGTTGAGGAAGATGAGCATCAGTGTCAGGAACAGGACAGACCTAATATGCATGTTTTCATTAAACCAGATCCAGCGTGTACAGGTGTTATATTATAGAATGGCAAAGTCACGCTCATCTACTTCCGGTCCATGGGACCTTATTTCAGAAAAATAATGTATTGAAGGCAATGGAGAGAGAAAACGTATCTTTCGATCCCGTTTGAATTGTGCCATGAATTACACATATGATGTTTGTCAATCTTAAAAAATCATTTCCATGTCAAAAAAATCACAGTTTGTCGTAAAACTGTTAAAATATAAAACTATGAAAAATACGTAACTAGAAAGACTACAAATCCCAGAGTAAGTGATGTCACCATTGTTTTCCTCCACTAAGAAATAGCTAAGATCAGCGCCATATAGATATAATCTATCAATAAGGCGCTGGCTAAGATAAGATAACTTTAACAAGATGCCTGTGTGCTTAGTACCAGGTTGTTATCATACCAGCAATGGGTCTTGCTCGTTCTTTCGCTTCCCGACTGATGAAAGGACCAGGAGTGGCTGGATCAAGTTGGCTACCTAGCTAGTAGCTAGCACGTTAGCAAGTTAGCATTACAGCCATGTCATTTTTATTAGCCTTAACATGAAGTAACATTAAGTAACCCAACATATTAAACAGTAAGAGTAGTAGTCATATTTCGTGAACCCTTTGAAGAGTACTGTCACCGGTGTGATCATTCTATAATACACAATTTAAGCCCGGGGGAGAAATGCTAACGCTAGCATCGGTGGTCGCCGATCTTTTCTACTTCATGCTATCTGCACAAATGGTTGACATTAAACATTAAAAAGACCTGGCAGTTCAGAGAGAATCCAAGGAAGGCAGGCAGGCAGCTTTGCATGACATTCTTCTGGACGTGTTTCATTGTGGTGATAGTGAGGCTCGTCAATCGTTTTGTTGACATGACAGTAGTGACGGCCATCTTGGTGACGTGTGTTGTTATGGGACACCAGAGATGTAGTTCATTGAGCGTTTCACACAAACAAATGTGTTACTTCACAGTTATACGACAATTTTTTATATTTTTTACTTGCAAAATTATCTTTTAAATTGACAAACATCATATGTGTAATTTGTGGCACAATTCAAACGGGATCGAAAGATGATCTTTCTCTCTCCATTGACTTCAATACATAATTTTTTTCGAAATAATGTCCCATGGAGGTCAACCGGAAGGGGAGGGACTTCGCCACTCTATTTGCGTGCATTTCCTTTTCGGAAAAGTGGCGCTGTACTGATAGTTGTGATTTTATTTTGTGATTCTTAGCATGCACTTCCTGTCCGGAGAGTGGAGGTGTCCTCAGAGTGGAGGTGTCCTGAGACTGGAGCCTGCAGGCAGGCTCCCATGGAGACTTCAGCCGACGGCCAAGTTGCACGTACGAACTGTGCATGCTTGAGTGGCAATAACTCTCCTTACCAGCAGGCGTCGGTAGTGTGTATTCCGGCAACAACCGGAAGACAGACTGCGTGATAACCGAGAGAAGAAGAATAGACTGCGTGATATAAACAAACAACAAATAGCGTGTGCGTTCCATTTTCACTCTACAGCGAGAAGCTCATGGGGCTTTCCCGAACCTGTGTCGAGAGCTGGAGTTAAATGAAATCTCAGATTTGCCTTCTTAATAGTTTGTTTGTGTCCCTCACTTCCGTTTTGCTTCTCATGCACTGATTCGCTAGCTGAACAGCCAATCAGAGTGATTGCACAACGAAATAAGGTCCTATGGAGGTCCACCAGAAGGGGAAGGACTTCACCACTCTATTCATTGTGTTCGTGGAATACAAGTGAGTCGCTGTTAGAGTTTAAAACAGTTATTTATTGGTGGTTGACTTCAGGTAAACTTTTTTTTAAAAATTAAATAGTAATTATTATTATCACATGCACTTCTACATTTGAAAGTTTATACTACTTATACTTTAATATAAACTCCAATACTATATAGTAATACAGTATGTATTAAATACTAAATGGCACAGTTGATACAAGAAATGGGTAACATTTTAATAAATAAATAACACAACGGCACGTTATGAATGCCACTGCATATTGTATATTTGTCACAGAAAGGTAAGGTTCTCAACGTTTTGAGATGTATTTTTCGGAAATCTCCCCAGAGCTCTGAGAACCAAGGTCTTTTTTGTGGTGCATTACATTTTAATTTTAACTTCCAATATATTAATTTATTAAAAAAGATATGACCTCCTTTAACTGAGGATCTCCTCTTCAAAGGAGGTTGTATCTTTCTATGTAAATACAGATTATAACAAATTAATCATTTTGTCTCTGCATATACATCGTATTTGTGAAATATAAAACCTTGCTACACCAATACATGTGTCATATTATAATGAAATACAATTATCTTTAATTGTGTGTGTGTGTGTGTACGTACAATTTGATTATCTCACCGATCCTTATACAAATGAACTTCCTGCTTGGTATGTGTGTTGATGAAGACCAGGAGAAATGCAGTGCTATGCATGAAGTTATTTGGATCAGAGGTTATCTAAAAAACTGCAATAACCTGATCAGCTCAGCTGGACTTTGGTTAGCGTCTGCGCTAAGATGTAAAAGTGCAAATAGAAAACCCACAAAATGGCACAAATATGTTTTGGTGAGTGTGTCTATCCGTACCATTAAGGTACAGTTGCCAAAAAGGTGAAGTTTAGAACTGGTGCACACCTTAAGTCTTCACTCACTTTGAATACTGCATCTATTTCTAAAGATAAAGAGCTACTTTAAAATAACAGTCATGTCAGCTTACTGTATGTGTGATCTTTACTTCAGTTTTGAGAGCATTAGTTCCTCGTGGTGAGATGGCATTGCAAATGAGAAACATGCCTTGTTTGGCTGAATGTAGCAAGAAAGGCTGAATGTAGCAAGAAAGTTTGTCGGTTATCGTTGTCAAATTAATATATTTATAAGACTGTTTTTACTGAACGTCACGATTCATCCGCAAAAGTTATACTGCTCTCAGTTGGATTGTTAAACAGCATTAACATGTATTGCTGCTGTTCTGATGGCAGTGTGTAATTTGGTGGAAGGCGGTCTGTCCTAAGACAACATGTTTATGACTTTGAGATAAGAGCGCAAACCTTCAACCGCAGCTCTGCAATTTGACCAAGACGCAGAACATTAAAATAATTTGAATAATGTCGCTTCGCAGATGGATTTTTCCTTTTTTACCTTGCTTTAAATAAAATGACAGCCAGATAGATACTTACCATAGGCAATATCCATGCTTTGCTTGTCTATTTGGAGCCGATATTGGACATCAGGGCCAGCCCGGTAATCAGCTATCAGCTTAAACACAGTGTCCAGCTCTGTCAATTTAGAGGGCTTCTATTCCCCCCCCCCACCCCTGACTGAACTGGATCTAGCAAATGTCAAGGTACACAGGTCTAAGTTGGAGTAACCTCCCCTTTTGTCCACTGTGTTTTTTTCTCTCCTTTCAGCCTGGCGTTGTTTCACCCTGGGAGAGTGAAGCGATAATAACAGACGGGCCGAGGCGAGGGGCTGTTCGGGTAAAGCGGGTCCTCTGCTCTAATGGGGGGGCTGTCTGCTCTCCCGGACCCGCCGGCTCGGGGGTTCATTGAGATTCCATTAGAGGCTGCGGGGAGCGTTTCATTGCAGCCTTCCTTTGGTTTGCCTGACACTCACACGGGGATCACTGTAAATTGGCTCTGTCATAGCAGACCATTTTTGAGATGTGAAGTAAATTAAACATGTAATCACACAGGAAGCGCTGTGCAGCTTCCCAACACTTGACTCCCGTTGCCGAATGTCCGGAGGCGTTTCACTAGCTCGTTTTCATTACCCTCCTATCTTTACATCAATCTCCTCATTGTTAAATTACACTGTACAATTTGCTTGCTAGGACCTTGGAAAGATGACGAGCTGACCTTTAATGATGCCTCGGCTGCAGATTCGGTTAAAACTCTTATGATGTCTAACATTATGAAACCTCGGTCTCTGTCGAATACGTCATTACCGTCTCTTGACACATCTGCTGTACTAGGTTGAAAAAAAGCAGGCTGGGACAGGCCTAACTTTACAGTAAAATATACACATTGTTAAGCTAAACAGTCTGGTACTAATTGTCTTTGGGAATATGACTCTTTAAGACATTTTGGCCAGTTGACACACACAAAGCCACATTTATACACAAGGTTAACATACAAAATGCTTGCATTCATTTGAATTTAAATATATAGAACTGGCCTATGTTCAAACTGTGATAAGCACTATGCTATATATGCCACTATGCCAGCCTTATATCCCCACCGGTACTCCATATAGGGAGGGGACATGGAGAATCACTTTGACATATACAATAGTTTGTCAACCTTTTCTCTTCTGTGGAACTCTTTAGATCCCAAATAGATATTGATATATCTGTCGAACTTCTTTTTTAGTGTTTTTTAAGAGCTTTAAGGTCGTTTCAGATTTCATGCCAATCTCATGTCAGGTAGTCTCAAGCAGTAGGTCTCCTGCGACCCATTATGAAACCAATATTGTGAAACTATGAACTTTAATGAACTCATAAACAGCAACACAACTTCACTGTGCCTGTAAAGTATTACTACTGATTTTCTTAGAAGTGTATCGAAGCACTTTTCTGGAGTATTTGTATAGTTGACCCAACATGTGCATGTCTACTGTTGGCACAAACACTTCATGCCATAACTATCATTATATTATTTTAATCTTCATCGTCTCAAACATCTCAAGAGAAGAACACACTTTCTTATCAAAAGGAATCGGTTTTGCAATGTATTTTCAGAGACTTTAACTTCTTTATTGAAAATTAAGAATACGTATTTTACCCAACAGAATAATTGTATATATTATATGTGGTTCATTTTCATCCGAAACCCCAAATAAAATGTTTAAAGGTGACATTTAGACTACATTTTGTGTGGCTTTAGTCAATTTCAATTATTGGACTCCAAACTTGTAACATTAGTCTCAAAGTCCAAAACAATTGTTGTAATTTATGAATAAAAAAAAGGTTAAACTCGAAACACAAATGAAACATTAATTCATTTTTGCTTAAAAGGGTTTGGATGAATAGTAAAGAAAAACATGAATTGAAGGTGATTCATTATATCTGCCGGCATATCCCTGCTGTAATTCAATGTCAAAAATCTACCTGTAACTTGCAAAGTAAGACACTGCAGTCCTGTCTGCAACGTTGATGAGACCAGGATGAAAAATCCCATGATTCCTCTCTTACACACTTCCCTTCCTGCTCCAGCATGTCTTGTTCCTGTTTGTGATTTAGCCGTTGTATGTTGTCTCTTCCCATTCCTATGTTGTAGCTGAAGGCCCAGTGAAGTGCTGTTGGCAGTACACCTACCGGGTAGCGCTTGAGTGGAGGAAACAGCAAGGATGGAGCAGCATAGGCTGAAAAATTAGGTCGCTGCCTTGTAATTCAGCAGCGGGAGCTGATATCATCAGGCTGCGGTCGGCTATCAGGCAGGTAATACCACCCACCGACTGTAATCGCTAATGAAGCTACTATTGAGTTTATAATGCGCTAAATGATGCAGACTCCCACTCCTGATAAACACATCCCAAATAAACGATTTGGCTGGTAATTGCACTCCACCAGTGGCCTGTTAATAGAGTCGAGGCTCTCGTGAAAGGGTTAACTCTTTTTCTGAAGCATCCTCTCGCTGGCTCATTGCACTCTCATTTCTACGGAGATCTCAGCATTCCCTTGGTTATCAGTGTACTTAGAAAGAAAACCTAATTAGACAAAAAGGCCTTTTTTCTCAATCCCTAATTAGGTCCTTAACATAATTAGCAGGTGATGTTAATAACCCTCTTTTAAAACCTATTAAAAATGCTGTTTGGGAGCAAGTGGTGGAGAGGAGTTGGCCTGTGGGCAGTCAGGCGACCCTTCCGAGGGCCGTGGTGAGAACAGCCGAGCATGCTGGGACCCTGGTTCATCAGGGCTAGAGTGCCACTGCATTAGGACCTTGGCCTCATTGGAGACCTTGTTAATACTCAGCAGTGTATCTCCTCAGATATTCACACGCGTGAGTTTCAACCGGGACTTTACTTGGATATGCCAAATGTTTTGGCGGACACCATGTCAGTTAACATGTTTATTTGTGTCACAAGTTGTCTTACATAAAATATATGAACTGGGATAAAGTGGACTTCAAGTGAAGGTTTAGCTTTTTTATCTGCTGGATGTGTACATTTGGAACTGTTTGCTGACGTGTTCCCCATGGCAACTTTATACGGTAATATATGTCGATGTTGGGTTTCCAGCTTGTTGCACTGTTTCCAACAGACCAAAAAAGAATAAGTGCAGTTTTACAGTACCATCGTAGAGGTGTTGTATACTTTCGATTTTTCATTAAGAATATCATTAAGCAAACTGCTTGAATTGTGTTCAATGTGTTGGTGAAGGTGTAGTTTGTGGGGATATTCATAGATTTTTTGTCATTTATGAGACAAAGAATTGGCAAACAATGCCATTTTTAGAGGCAGCTTCAGGTCAACCTTTTTATGATAATAGAAAAAAACACAAGTCTTTATGAAATTATCTCTTTCATAACCACTCTATTTAGTTAGAACCTGCATCTTGTAACCCCCTATGTACTAGTTTTTGTCCACCTGTGTTGCACATGGACATTATTTTTATGATTTGACAGTAGAATCCCTAAACCCTAACCCTAACCCTAACCCCAACAATTAACTCTGCAACAACTGCCTAATTCATACACTTCATACACTCAGTACTCACTATGTGTCCATCCACTGTCATTCTCTACAAACCCCAGCACAGAAAGAGTTGCATACTGTGTGTATGGGCCGGCGTCACAAACCACCAGGGGGCATTGTGTATTCAATAATGCACCCTGTAAATTACCATAGGCAAAACAGGGTGCATTGTCACAAACTGGCCTCCAGTGAAATATTGTTGACAGGGCTCAGGGAAGTGCTGCGGGTTCCAGTGAGCAGTCTGTGCACTCTGCCGAGGAAGAGGATGATGAGGAAGAGGCCGCCGCCGACCAGAAGAGCCCAGTCCTCGTCTTTAATTAAGTATCTGAAACATCAATTTAAATGTAAATATCGGTGGTGCAGCGCCACTCATGCGTAAATTAGAGGGTTGGCCCAGCCACGTTTCTCTCTCTCTCCCAAGTCCCTCGCTCACTTACGCTGACATCTGCTCACAGCTGCTCGGCCCGGGGCTGTCCCGCACACATGCACGCACACGCACGCACGCATGCACGCACGCACGCACACACACACACACACACACACACACACACACACACACACACACACACACACACACACACACACACACACACACACACAATCAAACATACACACACATACAAACACAGGGACTTACCAACAGACATACAAAAACACACATATACTCTCACACACACAAACACCAACATACATACACTAACAAACACACAGGTGCACTACACACCCATTAACACACAGGGATGCCTGAGAGACATTCTAAGATATAAACACACAAGGAAATGTACACACAGTAAACAAACAAACATACACACAAATACACGCACATACTTACAAACACACATGTGCACACAAACACAAATGTGCACACAAACACACACCGCACACACACACACACACACACACACACACACACACACACACACACACACACACACACACACACACACACACACACACACACACACACACACACACACACACACACACACACACACACACACACACACACACACACACACACACACACACACACACACACACACACACACACACACACATTAATGCATAAATGCACACGAATAAACACATAAACACACACAGGGACTGACAACAGGCAGACATACTCACACAAACACACAAGTTCGAAACACTTTGTGGACTGTGAATAGTGGGTGACTGTTGTTGTTTTATCCACATATTGTATTCCATCTTTTTTTATATTGCAGAATAAGAATCAGGTATTTTATTTAGTGTTTAATGCTGCATAAACATATTAAGAGGAATTAAGTTATAAGAAAAAGCAGCAAAAAAAGCACTACTCTAAAAACTAATGCTCCAACAATGACCATCCAACTATTCAAAGGCCAGTAAAACATGTCCATTGTGTTTCCTATTTTCGTTCATTGTATTATTACCTAACCCAAAATTGCAGTTTTTTTGTTAGCCCTTCATATCTACATAAGGACTCCCCAGTCTTCAAGGCAATTGTTTCCATAGTAGAACTGAAAGGACAGACCTAACTACAGCTTCAGGGAGAGACTCTCATGTTATATTCTTTGCATGAAGGCAACTGTGGTTCTCTACATGCTTGGAAATACAGGGCTCAGCACAGGGTGTGTAGATGGTTGCAATCTGCCACCTGACCACTAGATGCCACTAAATCCTAAACATTGCTCCTTAATTAGTATTAAAGGTCCCATGTCATGGCCATTTCTACTGATGGTAATTCCATTGTTGAGGAATACTAAAATATATGCATACTGTGCAATTTTCGAAACTCACATTGGTTTCTCATACAGCATCTCCGAGTATTCACCGGTATTCACTCTCTGTCCTAAACGGCTTGTTGGAGCTCGCCCCCCCCCCCCCCCCCCCCATGAGCCCAGTTTGCTCTGATTGGTCAAGCGACGTGCAGCTGGGCTGGGAGCAGACATGCTTCCGGGTCGGTGATACAGGAGAAGAAGCGAAACTCATCCTGAGCACACACAAACACTCACAGCCGAAGTAAAAACAATAAGTGTGGCTTGATATTGAGTAAGAAAAAGGTTTATAACGCTGTGAGCATGGGTCTGCGGAGAGTAGCGTAGTAGCCCGAATTTTTTTACCCATTTAAACAGTCGTGGTAGATACCTTGTTTGTTTTAAACATCATAAATACACAAACAACAATGAATACTTACAGGTTGTGTACTCAATCTCCCGCTGGTCCAAACAAAGTAGGAACAGCATCGTTCTTCAGTGCCCTACGCTGTACATATCCGCCATGAATCCTGAAAGGTTTGGGAAGCTTTGTTACGTGAAAGGCTGTTAGAGGGTGCGGCCATAGCTCTGGGCGTGGCTATTCTACGTAGCGATACCCAGGAAGTAAACAATGGAAAATGAGAAATCTCCAACGAGGCGTTTGTGTTAGAGTTGTACTCGCTACAGGGTGTACTTTGAGGGTTTTTGACTCTGCAGACCGTTTACATGCATACAAATCTTCATAGCACACAAGGGGACGGGTAATAACCTTAAAAGCATGACATGGGACCTTTAAGGCTACAGTCGGGTCACTGAAAATAACCTACTGGAGTTATAGCAGTTGTAGTTCTCGACAGTTTTGAGCACTTTATAAAGCTGCATCAATCTAAATGTTTTGACATGATTGAACGGGCCGAAGGAAAATGTATAATGTGTCTTTCCTGCAGGATTTTATGTGCAAATATAAAATGGGGTGGATGTGAACTTTCCTTTTTACACTAATAAAGTAAGTTACAATTTGTTAAAAATATTGTCAAATGTTGACTTTTTCTATCACAACACAGGATTGTAATGAGTGTGAAAATGTATTCCGGAACAGACTAAACTTACTTACCACAGTCTTTATTTGAAATTTCTCAACACATTGTCACCAATCCTTAAGGGGTTTAAAACTCTGTGGAAGGACCAAAACAATATTTAGCAAACACTTATGTTGATGAAGGACTGTAACTCGAAGCCTGTGAATCGAAACAGCTTCCCACTTCCTACTTCCTCTTCACACACAGACAGCAAGTACGTTATCTCAGGGAATGCCCCATATGATTGTTTTGGCTCAGATTCGTAAGTATCTGAGACTGTGTGTGTGTGTGTGTGTGTGTGTGTGTGTGTGTGTGTGTGTGTGTGTGTGTGTGTGTGTGTGTGTGTGTGTGTGTGTGTGTGTGTGTGTGTGTGTGTGTGTGTGTGTGTGCAGTGGTGTTGCTTGCCCCACTAACTAACCCCTTCCGTTTGCTTGCTCCCCTTCTGGAGGCACCCGAGTGGCACGGTTGGCCTTTAGTCGGCCGTCTGCTGGCCCATCAGGGCACAGCTCATAAAGAAGAGCCTCCTCTGATGGAAGCGAGGAGGGAGGGATGATTTAATGGAGGGGTGGAGGTGATCTCTTCTTACGGGCCCCTGAGGAGTCCCTCCAATCTCGTTGCTTTCACTGAAGGTGTGAAGGCGGCCCCTTCACGGTGGTCACAGTGGGTATCACCTCACTAACCTCAAGTGGAGCTGATTAACCAGCTCATCTCCAGTCATTTAAGGGTGAAGAAGTGAGCCAGGGGGGTGTGTACTGACAATGTGTCCAATATCTGCCTTTGTGTACCCCCCCCCCCAATCTAGATCATGGTATTAGAGAATGACACCCTGGTGTAATGCCTCGGGAAGATTTCGGCTCAGGACTAAAACTCAACCAGTGTTCAATCTGCCACTGCCAGTTTGCTGATGGGTTGTTAACTGCAGCTAAAGGAATTAGGATTGACATGTTCACTCTGCAGAACAATGTAGCTTTAAGTGCCGTCGTCTCCACTCCTTATGGCTCCACGAGTATGAGAATGTGCTAATCGGTTAGACAGTGCTAATCTGAAGTGAGGGATTCCAACAGGTCGGCACATTTCTAAAGGATTTTCCTTTAGAAGAGGGCTGGAGGTTGAATTAGAGCATGGATTCTGCCAATCACAGAAATTATTGTTCTTTATGGGAAGGCATTATAAATAGGCATCAATGTCCTAAAGGTTGTTCTCATTGTGAGGTTTTCAAAGATTGGAAATTAAATTAACAAAACCTAAACCACAATAAAACAAACAGGCTTCTTTTTGGGTACTAAAACTCCTATTTAATTTGTTCAAGTAACAGTTCCCATTATATTTGTATTCACAGCATATATTTTCACAAGAGTTTGAACCATCCTATGAAGATATTTTAGGACATCAGAACAGTCAATGGTTGTTGATTTAACAAATCTTCTTCTAGGTCCATTTAACCCAACATTGCAACTACTCTGAACAAAAATATAAACGCAACACTTTT
This sequence comes from Pseudochaenichthys georgianus, assembly GCF_902827115.2. NCBI lineage: Eukaryota > Metazoa > Chordata > Actinopteri > Perciformes > Channichthyidae > Pseudochaenichthys > Pseudochaenichthys georgianus. Next base: position 7,649,683 of record NC_047515.1, read on the forward strand.
GTTTTTGCTCCCATTTTTCATGAGATGAACTCAAAGATCTAAAACATTTTTTATATACACAAAATAACCATTTCTCTCAAATATTGTTCAAAAATCGGAAAAATATTGTGATAGTGAGCACTTCTCCTTTGCTGAGATAATCCATCCCACCTCACAGGTGTGGCATATCAAGATGCTGATTAGACAGCATGATTATTGCACAGGTGTGCCTTAGGCTGGCCCATGGTGTTGGTGGGGTTATGGTATGGGCAGGCGCATGTAATGGACGACGAACACAGGCCACTCGATTCACAACATTACCCTAACCCTAACCCTACCCCTACCCCTCACACCAGATACTGCCTGGTTTTCGGACCCCCCCAGACCCCCCCAATAAAGCAAAAATGCACGTTTCAGAGTGGCCTTTTATTGTGGCCAGCCTAAGGCACACCTGTGCAATAATCATGCTGTCTAATCAGCATCTTGATATGCCACACCTGTGAGGTGGGATGGTTTATCTCGGCAAAGGAGAAGTGCTCACTATCACACATTTGTTTCAGATTTTTGAACAATATTTGAGAGAAATGGTTATTTTGTGTTTATAGAAAATGTTTTAGATCTTTGAGTTCATCTCATGAAAAATGGGAGCAAAAACAAAAGTGGAACGTTCTGAGGTGGAGAAAAGCTGCGATCCAACAAGTTATTCTAAAGCAGGGGTTCTCAAAGTGCGGCCCGCGGGCCAATGGCGGCCCTCGGAAATATTTCTGGCGGCCCGCGATAGTTAATGTGACACGCTGAAATGCATGCGTCATATGTTGATCCTCCATGGTTGTATCTAGTAAGAATTAGAATGGAATTTAAGAATGGTAAAACTGCGCCCCCTGGGTTGTCATTCCTAAATTATGAATGACAGCTTGTGGAAAGTTTGCGAGACTACTGGTTGCATGGCAACTAGGCATCTCGTGAGTTGCGGTAATTGGTTAGTAGTACAATAAAGAAAGGATTTGTTTTGGAATTATTTTGTGTTCTGTTTTTTCTCGGGCGGCCCTCAATCCAATATTGGGTACCTAACTTGGCCCTCACTCATCAAAACTTTGAGAACCCCTGTTCTAAAGGAATAGATTGACATCTTTTGCCCGCACCTAGATGAGAAAACAATAAAACTCCCAATAACCCCTATTATCAGAAAGAATGTAAACCTACCACTATTCCTTAAATATCATACTTCATAGCCTAAAATTCCACTATTTTGAATGTTCAGTGCCATTGTGATGTAAACTTATAGGCTCTTTTAACCACAAAATGCATGGTTTCTATTGTTAGGGTATACTTGCCTCTGCATGCAATTCAGGTTCGCTAAACCGCCATAACTTCTGCCCGCTACGTACATGACACACTAAGGCTACTGAACGTTGGCATTTTATGCACACTAAATGTAGCCCTCGCCTGTTATACCGTATATTTGTCAGAACGCCAATTCCACTTAACAAAATCATATTATAGGTTCCGCATATTCATTCTGCAGAAGGTTGTTGAATGTAATGTAGGGTATTTTGTAATGGCCAAATATTAGCATTTTGCTATCGATCGACTTGGCAAACTTCAGCACATACTGTACTGGAAGATGAAATTAACGCCTGTTTTGCCTTTACGTGTAGGTACCTACCTATGTAACCAGGATGACATACATTTCAGAACTCAATATTCAAATGCAACAGCTCCAAGTCAAAGCCATGAAAGCCTTGGCCTGCAGCACTTCCGGTCAGTGACAGTGGGGATTTGTGGCAGGGAACCAGCCGACTGCTAAGCCTGTCCCAGTACTGGAGCCCACTGGCAGCCGTCGGCAGCCGCGGCTCATGCTTTAGAGGACCACCCTTGCCATAGTGAGTAATTCCCCTGTCATCGCTCCATACACCCACAGCTCAATGCTGGCTGGCATGGCTCCCTGTGCCCATTCTTTGTCAACAGGATTAAGCGTGCTTAGTGTGAGCTCTCCGGGATCACCTATACTCCATATTGTACACTTACAATGCTGGCTCACCAGTTTGGCTGCTGTTTTTCCCCTCCCCACCTCTTCCTCTTAGAATCAGGAGCATATGAATGTGTTTCCCCTCGAGTATTGAGAAGGGGATTGAGACGAGGCAGAGGCCATTTGTATCCAGGCTTTAATGGAAGATCGTTTGCTATACAATTTTTTAATTGGGAATCATTTGAAAAGACTAAAACTTTTTTTCAGTTGCATATTTCTACTGATGTTTCACAGCAAGACCGGTAAGGTCTAATAAAATACTGGATACACATTTTTGTTGGTGTCACTTAATATTTTCATTAGCTGATTTATGGAAGTGTCTCAGTAGTGTTTGATTTAATCATTTCAAATAAGCACGTATCTGTTGGAATTCACATGTTTTGTTGTACAGGAAATTTGATGTAATGGAAAACTGCAATGATACAAACTGTTGTAGGCTTGTTGCATAATTTGTGGCCATTTTCTCTCTTTCTAATTGTATTGGACGTCACTAGGCACTTAGCTAGCTACATTAAGATTATTTGCCCTGCCGACAATGCTCTGATTGGACAGTTTTTCAACCAGCAAAACAGGCATCAAAGAGATGCTTCTAAGTACAAACACCAGCATTTGTAAACCAATCATACTGGAGCCAAATTATATGAGTTGGCCTAGGCTTCTTTGGACTCAATATATCCAAATATAACAATTTCAGGCACAAAAAAAAATAATGATTTACACACCAGCAATGTGGGGAAGACTTTCAAATGTAATCTCATTTGGTAAATCAGTATTTATTCAATATTGGATACGGCTTTTAGAACAAAATGATACTTTGACGTATGTGTGGAAACATGCCGGTGCACTCTCAGAAATAACCTGTATTTGAAAGAAGACGTAGGTTGTTGGTCTCAACACAAACAGTTTTTAGGTATAAAGATCCATCTCTAAATGATAATGACACTAGTCTCCATGGATCACAATGTGTTACAATCTCCAGTAGACATGAATGAATTGAAGCTATACCCTTTGCTATCAGGGTTCTAAGTTAAATAAAAACAATCAGTACTTGAGTATTAGTTTGACCTTCCAGATTTCCCTCAATGAATCCTCGGAAAGCTCTCCTGACTCAGTATTGTGGTATTAAATTGTACCTCAATGCCATTTGTGTCACATTATAAAATGTTAGCGCTACATAATGTCATTTGGTAGAACTGGGGGCATTTGCTCCAGAAAATTAATGTGGCTTCCTTCAGGATCTCTGTCTCTTTCTTCAGGCTTGTATTTCATCAGAAATGAAATGCTTTTCTACCCGCAGCAGCCTTTTGACAAGAGTAATATTTAATGAATAGGACTATTACCGACGTCTAGGTCTTAGGGTATATTTCTTGGTAACGAATACACGCAGGCATGATAACATATATGGCATTGTGTCAGATTCACAGAGACAAATCCTTAAGATTTAACCGGGTCATGTGTTGCTGTGTTCTCTGGATAATCAGTAACATATACATCAATATTGACTTCAGTGTCAATAATGTCACACAATTAAACCACTTAAAAGCATTGTTTCCCCTCTGTACAGGCAGTGTAGTTAATTATTACTATCGTAATTAGATAACATTCACACATTCATAAATGTGGGCGCACATTTCATGCCAGCAACTATGCATATATATAGTGTTTATATGACATGTGGTGAATATGACTGCCAATCCTCAATATAAGAATGTGCAAATATGCGCTCCGTGCACAGGCATACTGTGTGTGTTTGTACTTCATGCCAGCAAACATATGCTCCCGTGTTTGTCTACATGCACATGCCGGTCTGTGCACGTACAGTATCTGGGTGTTTGTTCATGTGTCTGTAGGAGGATAATAGCCATCACACGGTCTCAAGTTAATTTCCCATGTAAATAGCACGCTGCTGTTTAATCACAGACAAACCAGAATGAGAAATGGAGCATGTCTGCGGTGTTCATACATAATGAACCTCAAGGTTTTATAATTGAAATGTAATATTCCTTTTGCAAAATGTTACATTCTGTAAAAGTAGATAGAATATAATCCATGTAAGAGATCAGGCAACGCAAGTTTATTTATATAGCGCATTTCAGTCACAATGGCAATTTAGAAGGCACGTACAAAAAAAATATCTGAGGATAACACAATTCATAAAAGCGAAAAAATAAAAGAGATTTAAGAGGTGTAGACACATAGAAATGTAGCATTTCTGATTGGCATAGACTGAAATCTGCTTCTGTTTGGTTCTCACCCTGGAGACAACGAGCGAGCCTGACACAGCAACATATCTCAAACAGCCATTAGTGATTTGCAACTCAACAGTGGTATTTTGACAGGAATGAATCGGGAGCCAGATCATCTGGGCATCCGACCTGAGACAGTTTAAACTGCTTTAAAATACCACTCTGGTGTTTCGCTGTTCCAATTTTACACACATATCAGCTGACGCTAAGGATAATAGGTCAATATATGTTTTTCCCTAACCCCAACCCTCTCCCTTTATTGACTGGGCAAGAATGCAACAGGCATCAGCTGATCCAAAACTTGATCTGCAACATGAACACTATAAAGACATCATCATAAGTATTATTGAACCAGTAATTTGACATTATGGAATACTTTGTTTTGAGGCTTTCCAGGTAGACCTGGAAAAAAGAAGGAAAGGCACACACTAAATAATTTTGTAAAGCTTTACGTTTAAATAATTGACATTGCAGCCTATCGCGTTGTTTGCACCACCACTGCAAATGTTCTTTTTCGCCAAGTGAAAACAAAAGCACTTTTTTGTCCTCCATATTATGTTGTGCATATGTGTGTTCCCAAAATATGGTTCTGGCCAAAGATTTGACCTCGTGACTCATGTTGTCATCTTTCTTCTCAGAGAGTCCAACAGCACACAGTGTAAAGGGACAGCCAACGTTCAAGATCTATATTCAGAGTAAGGTAATGAGGTCGCAAAATGTATATTATCATTATTATTATTATATTATAAGGTAATTTATAAAATTATAAGTAGCCATTTGGAGCACGTTATGATAGATTTTTGTTTGTCAGTAAACACATTACTGCCAATGGTGGCCTTCTCCTGCACTGATGTGTCAAAGTGTCCAAATAAATGGGGGACTGCTAGCAAACGTAGATGAACCATGCAGTGAAGTTTAACATCAAGTATTTGACATCCCTGAACTGTGATAAAACTGCTTTTATACCAAATATGTGGATCGTCTGGAGGTTTTGGTAAAAGACCTTGACGTTGAATTCTTTTATTCAAAAATTAAAAGAATTCCACTCTCCCCCATTGTGTGTTATGTGTAGGAAAACACAAAGACATGCTTGTTCACAGTGGCACTTACACACAAAGGGGAACAAATCCTCTGACAAAAATATTTTACAATCCGCTTTCAGCTCATATGATTCTATTTTACATTTACTTTACTTATCACTTGCACATTGGTCACTTGCAACATTGTCTGTCACTATTTTATTTCTATTCTGTTTCTTGTTGCACTATTGTGTTATTGTTTATGTCTTATATATATTTATGTTGCATTGTTGAAGGAGCTTGGGAAATGTCATTTACATAACCACACTGTAGCTACTGTGTGCATATGGCAATTTGAATCTTGACAACAACAACAAAATGACTACTAAACACAATATATATATATACATACAATCTAGATAACAGGTGAATATGGATGGGTTAACTATTGAGCAACCTGACTGCCTGCAAGAAGGGTTAGGGGTAGGGTGGAAACCACAAGTCAGAGAATGTGTTTTCTGTACCTAATAAAGGTGAACTGGAGCTTTAAGCACAGACTTGGTCAAAATCTCTCCTTCACCTCAGGAATAGTCAAAGGAAGATCTTAAATCTGATCCACAGCTTCTCGTTTGAGCTCTTAATGACAGCGGGGACAACAGCAGGGCACACTGACAGCATGTCGCCCGCACGCCTCCACCACCGAGGCGCAGGAAGCCAAAGGTGGTGTGTGTGTTTGGTGGACCCCGGTCACACACCGTCACGCCTCCGCTCGTCACTGACCCCTGCTCGTCCTTCATGCCGGGGCCAGGAGCACCTCCATAATTGCGGCGGCAGCGGCGGGCTTAAAACCGCCAAATCATAAAAAAGCCACGGCGAGCTCCAGTGAATTACGAGGAAATATGGCCTTCCTTTACAGCGGGGGCTGTGAATGAAGCCATAAAATTATGAGCAGTTTTTATGATGGCCCATTGAAGTAGGATGCTTGTATATTGATGGTTCACAGGCTGTATCCCTCTTCCCCCATGCGGTGGAAGAGCTGACAAAGGGGCCCCTGTGTAACTATTTTTCATGCATTTAATATATTAATTATCCGGTAAATGTTCCCCAGGCAGTGCTTGGGATAGCAGAGAATGACAGCTTTTCGATGAAGCTCCCGGGTTGGCCCATCAGGCCGCAGTGTATTACGTGGGAAAGGTCATTGCGGGGTTAATGTAACTTTTTATTTGCTGATTTTTCATAGGCGGGGAGGATGGGGAGGGAAGGCTAGTTTAGAGAAAGGAGAAGTGAGAGAGGGAGACAGAGAGAGATTTCGGCAGAGGGGTGCTGTGTGTTGGGAGCAGAGAAGATAACGCCAGGGTTTTTATTATTGTGTTTGGGTTCTTTTTCTGTCTTGGTCTGATATTGCAGCCTCGTCTCCCTTTTTCCCTCCCCCCCTCAAAACACGCACACACTCCCAGACACACCCAGTAGCTCCTGGCTCTGCTACATGAAAGAAACTGATAGGTGAGCCCACACTAAAAAAAGGCATTACTTGGGTGCAACTCACTGATTGTCTGCAATCATCCATATCCCACCTTCACATCCCATCCCAAATCAATTCTTGATCAATTTCATGCCACAGAAAGAAATAATTTCTCCAAAATTGAGAACATATTCAGTTTGATCATTTGTGCTCTTCCAGTAGTAATTAAACTGCTGGGTGGAATAACTGAAAAGATTATTGTGCTGCTGCTTCCTTACGCCAACTATTTCTTCCCCCTACAAACTTAGATTATGATGCTGCCAGTATCTCTTTCAAACATGGTTATGAGAAAGGAAAAAATAAGGGGGAAAAAATTGCTTTTTTAATCACCATATGCACCCTCACTAATTCAGGTGCTCTGAAGTGCTGTCAAGAAACAATTGAGTGGAGAGTCGGTTGAAGTGATCAATTGTGCGCGGTCCCTAGGTGGGGCTCTCATTTGCTGGTGCATTCCTCCAGCTGATTAAGTTAATTAGAGCGCCCCCACATCCTTCTGATTGGATGTAAACATTAATATGCCAGAAAATGACTCAGTCGATGTTTACCGCATATTCCGAGGCGCGCTAAATTGATCGGCTATTGAGCAAAAGGAAAAAAAAACCATCTGTGATTTGATCCCTCTTGCAGATGGTGAGGAGGTTCATCCATTCTGGAATGAATCTTCCAAGTTCAAACTTCCAAGCTCTTTTTTGTTATGCTCCTCCCTGGACAAGCCCCTCACTTTACCGCCCCCAAGCCCCTTGTGAATTCCCCTCACCTCTCAAAGTTGAAAAGCTGTGGTGGTGAAATACAGAGCGAGGACGGCGGCATGCTCCGAGATGGTCTTTTATAAATCAGAGTGCGGTGTAAAAGCCCCAGCTCGATATCTCATCATAGACGTGGTAGTGTTCAGAAAGTGGCCCAAGGAATGAGCCACGGCTCAACTATCTATTCGCAGGTGTACGTGCTTTGTGGGGGTGTGTGTATGGTGTTTCTATTGACCAGCCAATGCACCAGTGTACACTGATTTATGAATATGTGCTTTCAGGAGTCCTGCATGCGTTAATGCATTCGCAGTTGAGAGAGAAAACATGGTTCATTTGTCAGAGGCGTCAGAGTGCACGCAGCTGAATTAACATGATATACCTGCACTCACCTGTGTGAGAGTGTATTACACTGGCCTGTCTGTCAGGGGCTGACGGGGATGTGGCACTTTATATTTATTCCCTAACTGTGACTCAGCGTTCTATCAGGCTTCATTTAAGTAAGCTAATGTACTTTACTGGATTTAATTTTTCATAGATTGAAGGGAGTCTACAAACCCACCTGTTTCAATTGGACCAACATGTTTTTTTATTCTCACTTCTGTATGTATAACTTAGAAAGGTTTGGCTTATTAAAAGCCAATGAAGTAGCACTTTCTTGCTTTTATCTTATCGTAATTCACTTTGGATAAAAGCGTCAGCTAAATTAAATGTGATTTATCGCTTCACAACTGGTCAAGTGTCAGTTTAATAATTTCTAACACCAAAGATAATTGACTTTTTTCACTTGTAGTAATGGCAATATCCTCTTTTGCAGTTGCCGTTAATACACAGAAAAGTGTTGAAAGTCCTGTTACGCAGACAGAATAAAAAGATTTTCCGGTGTTTTGATGCGGTTACGTAGGTCTGTGGTTTATTGGAATTGTTGCAATACAGTTTTAGATTTTGCCAGTGATATCGGTTGGAGCTTTTTTTGTTTCAGCCTCTGTAGCATCTGTAGCTGTTAGCATGTGTTGTAGCGTCTGGTAAGAATGGTGTGCTCTCACTCTTCCTGCCCCCCCTTTCCTGTCACCTATGCCCCAAGTTATCGCGTGTGTTCAAACTAATACTGCAATTGACCTGTATATCTAAACAAACCAAACTAACATACCAACACCTATGTTACTAGGTCACTTAGCGCTTTATATTGCTGTTCCTCATTTTCAGCCATGACTGTGTACTGATTTGTCTTTATTTTTATTCTGTCAATACTTATGTGTGCTTTTCTTCTCTACATTTAATAAGTTAGCTTACTCTTTATTATTGCATGCTTTTTTTACCTGCTAAGCCACTTTGGCTGTACCACTATACATTTCCCCGCTTCGAGATTAATAAAGGAATTCTGATTCTGAACTATAAACATACATAGCTCCACAATGTGTTTTGGTTTGTGATAAACCTTATTGTTTTGGACTCATGGCCTGACAATTCCGTGAATAACTGGTGAACATAGTGGAGCATCAAGAAGCTAAAGACAGATATATTTCCCTCAGGAGTTTGGAGATACCAAAAAGAGCTAAAAAAGAGATAATATTGGACTTACATTCATCAGGTGGACAGAAACACAATTTAAAATGCTTAAGTTGCTCAGCTGGATGTGTAAAGTACGCTCCACCTCAGCATACACACAGCGGTTCAGTCTGTGGGGTAACAGCTCTGGAACAGGGTGTTGAAGCCCCAGATGGGTGTTGCTGTGCTCTGACGCATCATCAGTAGTCCCCATCTCCCTGCCTCACCCATGCCATTGTCATCTCGCCCCCCCTGCAGAGCATCAAGCCCCATTAACCCCCCGCCTGTCTCTCTGCAGGCTCCCTGTGTGCTTAACACAGTGGCGTTAGCGTAAAGGATGTGCCTGCTCCTCCAGATGAGCTTTGCACAGTTTAATAGAGGTCTTCGAGGGGTCTGCATTAATATAGTAAGGCGGTTGAGAGGAGGCCATGACTTACACCTCCCAACCTACATCCTCTCTTCCCTAATTTCCTTTTTTTCCCTGAGACTAGTCATTTGGCGTTATGGGGACCTGGCTGTACGATGTGAACTTTAGCCTCTTCTCTCCTCTCTGTGTGTTGACAGCAGTGGTCACACAGCCACAGTAAGGTGACGACTTGCGCTGCCTTTAGTACTGTGCTGATGTGTCGGGCGTCTGGGTGAGCAAAGCCTTTGGCACATGGGTGATGGTGTTGAGGGAGGGATTTTCTGAGGGAGCACTTTCTAACACGGGGTGAGAAAGTTACGTTGAGCTCGGACAGCTAAGAGTCCTTAGTTGGGAGTGCAGCCAATCGTGATGCAATTTAATCTCATTTTTCTATACAGTGCATTTTATATACTGTTCCATCAAATTTCACACCGACATTGTGAATGACCTTGTGACCGCTCCTCTAGCACCACGATCAGTTCAAATCAGACCAAATGTACTTATAGAAGAATCCAAATATATTACGCAGACTGCAATGACATTTAATAGGCACATTCATGCTCCCCGGAGGATGACTCTTCATCTGAAACCAACATCACGACAACTTTTATTTTGAACACATCTTGGTATGCTGCACTCCTAGTTTATGCATTTTAAAATAGTGTTAATGTCAACGTTAAAGGTCTAATTATGAAATTCTTCGGTATATGGGAATTGGGGTTCATTAACTTCAGAGGGCCGTGCAACAGTGATGCAGCTATTGTCTGTTGGTATGGTAACATATCAATTAATTGTACACGGTGCTTTATTGACGATTGGATATATCATTGATAAAACATCAATACTCCAGGGAGATGGATTGATGATATCATAAATTAGAAGGCCAGTGGCTTTCTTTAGCTGAACGTTTAGTCTAAAGTTGTTATTTTTGGCTCTTAGGAGTTCATTCAGAATGAGGAAATGTCTGATAAAGATGCTTTCAAGTATTCAGTGAGTGTAGTTCCCCAACACAGGGTTGAAAAGAGAACAGCAGTTGTATCCTAGTCCATTGACCTTACATTTGTTATTTATCCAATATTATATTACTCAGTCCTCTTTCCTTGCACGTGCAGCTTGTAACTAATTCTTAATGGACTCTCTTCATTTGCTTGATGTGATAGTGTGTGATATTTGTTATAATCTGTTTTAAAAATATTCATATTGTTCCACAGTCTAGCGTGAAACCTAGAATAGTCCCTCCCATCTGTGTTGCAGATTTTGAACCTTGCCTGGAAAGTCGTTCTCAATAATACTTACTTGTGTTGCTATTGAATGCCTTTTTAAAGTAACTTAACTTCTGAATACAGCTGATATCCATTAAAAGGTGAAAAGCTGGCGGCTGCCATCTTCAGTTGTTGAGAAGGAATTGTAAACATGGGAATATCTCCCATTGCCACACAACATGTGACCACTGTGTAAGACTCCATATTGTTCATTCTGCACAGTGGGTGCAATAGAAGTGGGTTTAGAACTTTGAGTGTTGGCATTTTTGATTTAGTTGGGGGTGCATTGTACACTCCTCACACACACACACCTCCATTTTGTCCACACACTGATTGTTGTTCTTACTTCCCTTCATAATTCTGCCCCTTCTCACCTTATCCACTGTCGTCCATGCCCATCTTCCATCGTACTTCAATCTGCACCCCGCTTTCTTCACTCTCCCCTTTTCACTCTCCATCTCCCTTTGTAGCTATACCACCTTCTCCCTCCCCTTCCTCCTCCTCCCCACCACCACCGCCCCCCTCCCCTGTCTCCCTTCCTGCACAGCCGTCACTCTGAATTATTTTCAATGAGCTCCTTTATAGCGGGCGCCAGATCTCAGCTCCAACTCATCACTGAGCACAGGGCTGGGGGGACGCGCTCTGCATTTCGATCAGCTCTGAGCCTCCACTTTGCTATTAACCCCTTTCACACTAAACCCCACCGCCACCACCAGCCCCCTCTATCTACACCTTAGCTCACTCTATTTCTCTACCCATGTTTATGCTCTCACCTCTCCTACATGTACCACCATCCTTCATCTGATTTTCTTTACACTCGCAATTCTTTCTTGTGCAAGTCTTTCTTCGCACTGTCAACCGCGTCCACACTTTCTAAATTCAGCAACTTTATCATCATGATGAAAACAACAATAATCCATGTTTTATATTCATTCAAATTATGATGATAAAATACTGTAGACGTTTCAATACTACCTGTAATAACAACTTGAAATATGTAAATAGCTTAGAGGCATATCATACACAAGTGTCTGCTATACACTGAATCAATATAAAAATAATAAGACATTTTGCAATCCCACTTCTTTTTAAAGAGGCCCTATTATTTTTGTAACGTGTTTTCCCTTTCATGTAGTGTGTTATGTTGTTGTGACATCACTTATGTAACACTCAAGCTTCTATTGGCTATTGCTCTGACATATTATTGTACGTGATAAGGCTAAGGGAAGGACATCTCTAAGCGGTTAACCAGTCACAACAGAGCTGGACAGCTAACCAATCAGATTATACTGGGCTCTGGTTTCAGACAGAGGGTGAAAAGAGGTGCTGCAGCACAGGCAGTATGAGAAACATAAAGAGCTTTTTGAACATTAAAGCATGGAAACATGTCACAGTGGAGAAACTAAATACTAATATGAACCTGAAAATAATCATAATAGGACCCCTCTAATTTAGGATATTGATGTACAGTATGTGTGTTTATATGGCTGCAAAGTTATAATGAAAAGGAGAATGATTTGGGTTTATTTCAGTGACAATATCAAGACTTGAGTTATTCAATTATCCTTGAGAATAGTTTAGTCAGATCAATGGAATAATAATACTTAGCAGCATGTAGCTGCCCTCGGCAATAATCACAGCAGAGTCTCGACGGATGTAGTTTCTTTAATGGTCTTTCAATCATCGTGAAAACTAAAATATATACAGACATAGAACAAGTACAAATCATTGATTAAATCACAAATATATATTCACGGATCAAACAAACACTTGTAATACAGTCCCTGTAACGTACCTCGCTCCGCTCACCGAGGTGCAATATGTGCGACGTCAGGCATGGCAGTCCTTATCTTAATATATCATTTGGAACTATGAACAGTTGAGCCAAGGAACAACACACACAGTTTCAATTCAAACCTATATAAACCGATTATATAACACAATGTTCACGGCTATTCAGTAACTTACATATATGTTTGGGAGGTCCGTAGCACAGGCTAGACCTAGTTGCTTGGGAACAGTTTAAATCAGTTATGATTCCGGAGTTCGCAGCGTCACACCCATAGATATATATATAAACACTAGATGGCTCATGGGAGATTTTCCAGCGTAGCTGACCGGCCGCCATCTTACCACAGTCAACAGTTACTCTGATTCGCGTTATGGTAGCTGTTGTAAGGTGAGTGATCTGCACAAAAATACTCTTAACTCTCTGAAATCTTGACTGATTTACAAACGGTTTGGTTTATTAGAAACATTATTAGCATGGCTATGATACAGGATGCTTGGACATGTTGAAATGGCAGCTTTTCTTTGTGTATGTGGTTGTATTTATTAGCTGGCTAATAACAAGAGGCTGTGAGTGAGACCTAGTATTACAAATTTGACCCAGCAACTTTACACTAGTGGGAGAGGCAGAACTGCTCTTTCTTTTCAACATAACTTAAGTTACACATGATTTCTTCCAAGTGGTTTGGCTTGTTAAAAACATCTTGCATTATGATACAGGAATTTGCTGGCTTTGTGTTTACAGAAGTACCTGACTATGCCGGACTTTTGTGCAGCCTACGGATGTTTAATGGTGAATCGCTATCACTGGGAGCATATATCGCCAACTACTATGTATTTATTAAATATTCATGTTCCATGAGACGCAGCACTATGTTCCCCACATATGTTTATGTTTGCTCAGTCTAATAAACCCATAACATGGTTGTGAAAGAATACCAAAGCTGAGGCTGGACGATGATTGATTGTTGGTGTGCCATGTGTCTTATTGGTTTTGTGTTATACTGTATTTTATTGTGTGCAGCTGGTCCTTATCTCCAAGACACATTTAAAACAAATAACCTTGAACCTTGAAGCCCCATCTCTCCCCACCTGCTCCTGCTTCCTAAACCACACCAAGTTGTTCTTCTTAATAATAATAATACATTTATTTTGGGGGACCGCCTTTCATAACACCCAAGGAAACCTTACAGGGGCATAGGGGCAATATAGGGAACAATTTAAACAGTGGATTTTGTGATATATCAGCCGGGGTGAGACAAACCACAAATGGACTACAGAAGGACACCAAATGACACATGGTACAGTTTATATTATTCTTGGTCTTTTTTCAATAACATATTTCAAAGGTTCTGGATTTGTTTACAATTCTAGAAACTAAATACAAAACTAAGATGATATGAAGATCTCATGTCAAAAATAATTGTGATAAATGAGACAGAACTGGCCTGTCTGTGAGCACGTTTTATGTTGGTTTGGTTCTTCTGATAAAGGTGTGAATATCAAAATAATATACCAACATATGCTATTGTCATTAGTTGTGTCCCTGTTCTTCAAGCTAAGTTATTTCTAAATTAACAACTCTTGGCTTACAGAGTGGTAACATGAGACCAATTTTTATATATAAAATATAAATGTATTTTAATTTTATAATTTATTTATAATTTATTTTAAATATTAACAATATAATAAAATAAATGGAAATATATACACCGGCAAATATTTAATATAAATACCTTGTGTGTGTGTGTATAGCTATTGCTTTATCTGATTAATGTTATTTTCATATGAAAGTCCATGATTATAAGTATGCAGTATCATAACTACATATTTGATGTTTATAAAAAAACAAACCGTTTGAAAATTGGTTGAAAATTGAGCAAGCTATGGTTATTTAAATAGTAAACCATAATGTTATGAATGAGAGCACTGCCTGTAGCAAGATGGCGGCCAAGTGGCAACGTCGGTCTCCATTGGCCAGCAGCGCGGGTGAGTCATCTAGTGTTTAAATATATATCTATGGTCACACCCATACCTAGGCCCGCCCCTAACCATGCATATTAAAATAACGTAGCGGTCAGTTACACTCCCACCATATCCTGTCCTGATGAACAAACTTAACGAGGTAAACAAACTGGGTGAATCATACAGGATTTCTAGACCGTCAAAAACAAAACACACTTAAAGGTATGGTGGTTCACACACAAATCAATCCATCAATGTTTATTTATATAGCCCAATATCACAAATGTTACATTTGTCTCAGTGGTCTTCACAGTGTGTACAGAATATCAGTATGACAATACGACACCCTCTGTCCTTAGACCCTCACATCGTACAGGGAAAAACTTCCGAAGAAAACCCACAGTTTAAAGGGAAACATGGGAGAAACCTCAGGGAGAGCAACAGAGGAGGGATCCCTCTCCCAGGACGGACAGACGTGCAATAGATGCCGTGTGTAAATTGAAAAGATAATACATTTGCAACATAGGTAGTCCAAATGTTCGGAAATGCATGTGTGTATAATAGGAAGATGAATCCACGAGGATATCCATCCAGGACTGATGATCCAGGACCACAGCCACGACTCGCGATCCAGGGCTCGCGATCCAGGACACAGGACCGCAGGATCATCCATGACTCCGGATCCCGGCGTATATAGACACCAAAAAGAAAGACATTTGGGGAAGCTGGGTTAATCGGAACATGAGAGTACACAGGTATAGACAGAGAGAAGGAAGAAGTAAGATGTCCCCCGACAAACTAAGCCTATATCAGAACAATTAGGGGCTGAATCTAATCAGCCCTAACTATAAGCTTTATCAAAAAGGAAGGTCTTAAGCGCACTCTTAAAAACGGATAGGGTGTCTGCCGCCCGAACACAAACTGGAAGCTTGATAAGAAAAGGCTCTGGCTCTCATTGTACTTTTAGAGATTCTAGGAACAACCAACAACCCTGCATTATTGGAACGCAATGCCCTAGTAGGACAGTAGGGTATAATGAGTTCTTTAAGGTAAGATGGCGCCTGCCCATTAAGGGCTTTGTAGGCGAGAAGAAGAATTTTAAATTATATCATGTGTTCTATAGGGAGCCAGTGTAAGGCAGCCAGAACAGGAGTAATGTGGTCCCTTTTCCACTCGCCCTAGCTGCCACTGATTCCTTGGAAGCATGTCTTCCTTGATAATGACTATGTCGTTAACCTTCAGGTTGCGCCGGGGTATGAGCCACTTTTGTCTTAAGGTGTTGCAGCCGGATAGTCGCCAGCTTCTTATTGTTTGGTAGTGATGGTGGACTAATGTCCTTGAAAGGAAGAGGCATCTCGTAGTGTCCGTCTTCCTTCTGCCTAATGTTGTCACTAAGGAGTTGCATGAAGCGAACATCATCTTGGGACACATACTTGTGTTTTTTACGACATCTCCGTTCACTCCAATGGACCACTTTTTTACAGCAATGGCGGATCGTGGAGCCTCTCAATCGTTCCCCGGAAGTTAGCGCCAAGGCTGGCAGAGCTGTGGAGTTGCAGCATAATAGACCGTTCGTGACGGACTTTTAAAGGTAAGAAGAAGTTTAAAGATTTATATTGCGGATATTATCAGTACATCTGATTCAAATGAACATGTGTATTAAAGGATGTCAGTGGATTATCCCTAAATTAGTAGATTTAGGGAACGTTTACAGATAACAGATTAAGCTAGCATACCGAAGCAAGTTAGCAACACACGTTGAACAGCCTTTTAATTGTAAGTTCCGTTCTCTTAATGTCATTTCGTCCAACATGTTGAATTAGAGAAGAGGGGCTTCTAAACGGGATTGTATGCGGGGGGGGTGGAGGGAGTTAAATATTAGATAAATATAACTTTGGTACGTGTAAGAGTGAGTGTTTTTAGCAGAGCCATATTGTGTCCTTGTGATTATGTTGATTATTACCTGTCTGTATAATGTTGCAGCTCAGCTGATTCTGGATTGGTGGCAAAGGGAGAGGGACTTAAGTGAGAGTGAAAACACAAGGTAAGTTTAATACTGTTTTATATAAGTAAACACCTTATCTCCCCAAGGCATTTCCCATCCAATAGGTGTGCTGTGTGTGTATAACCCTTTCTCCTGTCTGTTGCTCCCTCTCTCAGCACAAGAACCAGAGGGGGGTTCAATGGAGCCTGAATACCTGCACTGAGACCCTCACCCTGCACCATGAGTCTCAACTCTCAGTGTTTTTCAAGCCTTTCCCTGTTTTTTTGTATTAAACAAAACATTAAGTTTTCCCAATGGTGTGGTTTTCGTTTTGTGAAAAAGTGAAAATGCAGTGTTTGTATATAATTACATCACATATTTTGTTGCTGTTGGTCGTGAAATTGCTCCTGCTGACTTGAGCCAGACATTTTTTCCTCTGCTCTGTGTCAGTGGGGAAGCCGTACATTCGTACTCCTTTTTCTGAGCGATTTGAGCATCCCCAGGCAGCACAGCAAACCATGGTGGCTACTAGGAGGCAGCACAGCAAACCAGGACAACACGGAGGAAAAGGCACCGACAAACTGCATGATATGCTATTCAATGTTTATTGAATTCCATGTATTTGCTAATGGATGTTCCTAAAACAACACATTTAACATCATCATTATCATCATATGCTGCTAGTCCTGCTGCTGCTGCTAGTCCTTTGATAGTCACCTGTCGGTCTCCTGTCCTTTCTGAAAGCCATAAAGATGACATTAGTCGTTTAGATAACTTGTGTCCTCAGTTACCATGGGATTACTGAAACTACCATGAATTTAAGAAAATGGTAGAAATGAATCTAATCTGAATTTTAAAGCATTACTTTAGATCCCCTCCCTCTAAATGTATCAATAAACATTAGAAAGTGATGCTCCTGACTACCATACAAGTTTAAGAAGATAATATTGGTTTGAAAGAATTCAAAGCTATAAATAAACAGCAACAGGCTCTTTAACAAGGCACTGTTAGTAACATGTAAACTAGTTGTTCACACTAATCCTAATATTATCACTTAATATTAGCAAATTCGATTTTATTTTGGAAAACATATTGATGTAAATACATACACATATCGATTTGTTGTATAAATATTGCAAATCAAAACCTTTATTCACTAATAATTAACAAAAATCGTAGTTCTATCTCCTGTTATCAATGCATTCACATTACCCGCCATGAACTTCCGGGGAACGATCCTCGTCTACATGAACCACGTGACGATAACCGTTTTTGGACTTCCGGTGTCGTAACTCTTCTATCTATATGGCGCTGGCCGGGGCCATCTAGTATTTAGCTCGGGCAATGAAGCCTCACCTGCTGGTTGCCCGATCGGGCAATCTATTATGCCAGTATCATGCAGCTCCCGGATCCAGTAATGAGTGACCCGACAGTAAAACTAAACATATCTATAACTAGTTTAGGTAGTTTGAGAGGTAATTAAAATAGCTACGTGTGATATTCTAACCTGAAGTGTGTGTTTTGTTCCGCTCACCGCTGCATGTGTTTATGCAGAACTGCGTGTCGAGTCTCGACTCGTCAGCAGCAGCTGATCTCTCTCTCCCGTCAGATTAGACTTCACTCGCGTTTATGTCCATATCGATCAGATCCAGCTAGTTCTAGCTAATGATATGACTACCTGCTTATTAAAAGACAACTACACAATAAGTGTCGCTATGCAACTGGATGAGGCCACAAAGTATAGCGCAGCATTATGCATTTGTTTACATGCCCACCGGAACCCCGAGGCATTACCAACAGATCAACGCACAATCAACCCATACAGGACATCTCTTTCTCCACATTAAGTGTTAGACATTAGAGTTGACTATTCTTGTCTGTCACATACTCTTCTTGTCTGTCACATAAGTGGCGCAACTGAAGGGAAATTATTTTGACCGAAGATATTTAGATTTGCCGGCTAACGGGAACTCTGACGTGTGCTTCGCGGATGCGCTCGGCTTCTCTCGACTGCTGCTCGGGTCTGCTCGGTCAGCTTCCGGATGAGGAGGCATTCGTTCGACCAACTTACAGTAGTTAACATTACAAACATTTTTAACAGGGGCCATAATAGTGTAAATAATGTTTGTTTTGGCAGTTATAACTGAATGTAATGTTTTCTACTTTTTTCCATCTGGGAAGGCATTTGCCTTCATCAGATGGAAAGTGTTTTGACCAACAACTTAAGTATTTCTTATAGCTATGCAGGGCATGAAGCGAGCAAACACAAACAAGAACAAACAAACAAGTGAAATGAAGAATAACATTTAAATTGTACAATATAATATTGTGGTGGTTCATCTTATAATTCAGTCTAGAGAATGCACCAGACAGCATCTAAGACCTGCAAAAATCAAAATGTTCTAGGGGGACGGAGGCCCCCCAAACCCTTCGTGCCATTTCGTCCACGTGCATTTTTCAGGGCAATCTCTATTGGGCTCAGGGCCATCTGTAAATTAGCTTAGATGGCCCACAGGGCCATCTCCCAAAATCCTTAATGTCATGCACTTGGACTGTAGAACACTTGGAGTAAAATCCATGTGAAAATTGCTTCTCACTATTCTCAGGTCAAATATGTATATTTGATTAAAAATGCGATTAATTTCGATTAATTAATTACAAAGCCTCTAATTAATTAGATTAATTTTTTAATCGAGTCCCGGCTCTAGTTTAAATTGTGTAATAACCCTACACTACCCATAATCCTCTGCTAGGACTACACCAGCCGTGATTAGTCCTCAAGCTCTGTGATTGGTTGTTGGAGTGGCAGTGCGCAAAGTTTTTGCCGAGCGTCATACAGCACTTTGAAATGGAATGAAACCCATCGAAGGCACACTATCCAAAACTGGACTCGAAAGTGTCCACCCCCCCACCCCCCCCCCCTCCAGAACTACACATGCTCGCTATTTGTGTGTTTACATCTTGCAAGAAACAGTGTCTGAGGGCTTCTTAACATTTAATAAACTATGAATGTGTCACACTCACTTAACGGGAAGAAACTCAGCTTTCAGACAATATTAACCATGTTTAGCTAAATGAAACAAAAGGGTAATAACAAAGGCTCTGAATTAGCCCTGAGCGAAACAATTCTGACGCAATTAGCACAGAACTCAAGGTAAAATACCCTATTACTTATCAAATCTGCACAAGATATCGATTAGCAAGCTGAGATTCCACAGATTCCAGAAATATAAGTATCATCACTGAGCGATCAGAACCCGCGACATGGGAAGCAGGGTTCTTAAGGTGATTGTATTGGCTCTAACGGTTAAAAAGAGGTGTCAATCATCAAAATCGACCATGGGGGGCCATAGATATGGAAAATTCACCCAAATGACCCCAGAAGTTGTTGTTTTTTCTAAATCTCAAATGTCACTTGTTCTGCATCAATCTTGATACAGGGTACTTATTATATGTTATAGTTTGGATTCCTAAAGCTTTTAGTCTACCATCCCATCATTCAAGGGTGGTTTTCACGATAAGTCATGTTATTTTCTTTGGACGGACGCCAATAATTTACATTTTTTTTGTTTTACTATGTTCAATCTGAATTTACTTTAAAATAAAAAAAATCTATATTGATTCTGACTCTTCTACATCCAACTCACAGGTTTATCATTTCTTTGAGAAAAAAGATTATTAATTTACCCCTTTTAGAAGGGAAGATATAGTCAATTGTTCTGGGCATGTCATTTTCGAGCCTGAGGCCTGAAAAACAGGCTCGGGCCAACTGGTTAAAAGACGTGTTCGTATTTCCCATAATTAGAAGTTGCCAGTATTAAACTGTATACATCCCTGGAGGTTTAGGGGATGGTAAACACATTGGTGTCTATATACAAGTGATTGGAATATGATATATTAGATACATAATTTGTAAATTGCTGCCAGATTAATGTTGTGGATGTTGTTTCAAAGTTCAGGTGTTTAATAGTCTTCTGGCCTGTGGGATGAAACTGTCCCTGAGTCTGGTGGTTTTAGTCCGGATGCTGCAGTACCGCCTGCCAGATGGCAGCAGACAGAACAGTTTGTGGCTGGGGTAATTGGGGTCTTTTATAATCCTGAGGGCTTTCTTTAAAGGGGAAAGGAAACACCAATTACAGTTATAATATTCCGGTAGTTTATTCATTTTACAATGGATATTGATCGTAATATTTATTGTATATGATATTACTCGCCAAAAGAAAATTAATTATCCGCCGGCCGGGTGGGGAATTCCGGGACCAGGCCACCGCCATTAGGGGAGTCCCAAATGGTGACGTCACTGGCTGTGTTTTCGCTCCACCAGAAGTCAACACAACGTAGCAGATATGGCAGCGATGGAGGAATTTTGCAATGAGATCGACGTTTTGAACGATGAATTTGACTATTCGTCGGGAGATGACATTGATGTGGAAGCATCTACAGTTACCAGGCATCCCATGGCCTATGCTTATGAACCGATTCGGTCGAATAGAGTGGCATACGATCCGGAATAAAAAATTTTAAAAAACACAATGCTAACAGTGAGCCTCTGAATTAGCCCCGAGCGAAAATGCTAACCTATTACTGCACCGAAAATCACTCCTAGCTCCCTTATTACTTATCCTAGCCACACATCCAACACATCGTTTATGATCGCAAGGAGACACAGAATCTAACGGTGCCCACCTCAACACTGAAAGATACAAACTCGCGAGGTTATCCACAAAAACGTACATCAAAACAAGTGGCGCTAGGTACTAACATACGCCAGGCTAACGGCTTACCTTCCTCATTGTCTGGTCTAAACTGGTCTTCAATGGCATTACAACGATAAAAACGATGATGTAGTTAATCCATAGGTTAATATCCAATGGGGCTGTGTCCCCTTTGAAATGTTCTGATAATCTATAAGCAATACAACTGCAATTCCGTTATCTGCTGTCCGCTCTGTGCTCCGTGCGCTCTGGGTCCTGCAATACCATCCATTGATAGCAATACTAGCCTTTTTAGGGCTGTTTTCGACAGATGAGCGTGTGTATGCCAGTTTAATTAGTTGAGCTATAGAACACCCCCAATTCTCTATTGTGCGTCATAATAATAGCTACCATTTAGTTTGGACGCGATTGCGTTAATTAATAAGGTCACACTGTGTCAGTAAATACATGTGTGAGCTAGTAATCTGGTAGTGCTGCAATATTTACCTCTCTCTCGGCAGCTGAAGCAACTCGTTTGGTGGCTCAAACTTCACGTTTGTTGACACTGTCATTGTCTTGCGCGGCCGACGTGCTGGGACGGTCGGTGTTCCCGACTGCATACGTTGAGAAATCGAATATTGTGGGAACAGATCCTGGCTTCAAATCCAATGTTTTGTATTGAACCAGGCATCCAGACTGGACTTTGAGCAGCTTCTCATCCTTTAGTGGCAGCCTATGGAAATGTACTTCTTCCTTCTTTGTATAAAATCCATTTGTGCAGCCTGGGGTAATACAATAAACTCCTGACGACGACCGTTTTCTTGTAATGTAAACTACTGGTGCATTGCACGCCATGTTGTTTGTTATTGAGCTTTGGCCCAGGAAGCCAGTCAGTGACGTCACTGGAAAAGTCCCGGAGCAATGGAAGCGCCCATGGTCATTAGGCACGTATTTCAAAAAGTAAATTCGCGTATCTCGATCGTTTACATTGGAAATAGACTAGATAAATACATTTCCTAATGGTAATATTGTCGCATGGAAAGCAGTTTGAAAAGTGTTTCCATTTCTCTTTAAGGTTAACCTCCACTACATTTATTTTAGTTACTTTACAGATTTTGATTAATGATGTGAAATATAAACAACCGTTATCTGCATTTGGGTCCTGCTTGCTTCACTCACCGTAACAGTACGCACCAACAAAAATATGGGCGTTTTGAGCAGGAATTATTAGATTTTTCCTTTTTAAACTGCTCTGATCGATGGAGGGGAGCGTCCGGGGTTCAGCAGCGAGAGGCAGCTCTGGCAGAGGCGCGCCAGATGGCTACGGAGAAGCCAGGCTTGGTGGATTTTGGATTTCCTCTCGGTGTGTTATCCCCTGCCTGCTAGCCCCAGCCATGCTGGCTCCCTGCCTCCCAATTCCCATTATGACACCACACGCATCGGTGTGTTCCGTCTGGAGTCAACCCTTGCTTCTGCCCCAGTTCCTGCTCCTGTCCAAGAGCCAGCAGCCATGGTTCCAGCCTCAGTCCTGGCCCCAGCAGCCATGGTTTCGACTCCAGCCCCTCGTCTCCGGCCGATGCCAGCTTCCCGTGTCCTGTCGGCGTTCCGGCCGACTCTAGCCCTCTCTAGTCACTTCTCTAGTCCCCTCTTTGGTCCCTTCGCTGGTCCCTTCCCTAGTCCCTTCTCTAGTCCCTTCTCTAGTCCCTTCTGTAGTCCCTTCTCTCGTTAAGTGGGCGGTGGTGGCGAAGTCGATAGGGACTTGGCTTGGTAACTGGAAGGTCACCAGTTCAAGTCCCGGCAAGACCTAGTGCTCCCTGAGCAAGGCACCGTTCCCTACACTGCTCCCCGGGCGCCGTTCAAAATGGCAGCACACTGCTCCGAACACTAGGATGGGTCAAATGCAGAGAAACAATTTCCCCACGAGGGATTAATAAAAGTCCATCTTATCTTCTCCCTTCTCTAGTCCCATCTCAGGTTCCCTCTCGAGTTCCGTCTCGAGTCCCTTGTCTCTCCTCTAGTCCCTCCTCTAGTCCCACCTCGAGTCCCCTCTCCAGTTCCCCCTTGGTTCCCCTCTCTAGTCCCCTCTCGAGTCTCCTCTCAAGTCCCCTCTCGAGTCACGTCTCAAGTCCCTACCCAATGTCCTGGTCCGTTGGAGGTTCCGCTGGGGGTCCTGCCAACTCCATGTCCTGTTCCGTTGGAGGCCCCGCCGACTACTCCTCTGCCGGGGTCCGGCCAACTCTATGTCCTGTGCCGTTGGAGGTCCCGCCGACTACTCTTCTGCCGGGGGTCCTGCCAACTCCATGTCCTGTTCCGTTGGAGGCCCCGCCGACTACTCCTCTGCCGGGGTCCTGCCAACTCTATGTCCTGTGCCGTTGGAGGTCCCGCCGACTACTCTTCTGCCGGGGGTCCTGCCAATCCTATGTCCGTGCCGTTGGAGGTTCCGCTAGAGGTCCTGCCAATCCTATGTCCTTTGCCGTTGGAGGTCCCGCCGACTACTCTTCTGCTTGGGGTCCTGCCAACCCTATGTCCTGTGACTTAAAGGAATGGTATGCTCATGACACTCATTTTTTAAAAATTATCATCCGATAAAACAGACCAGTCTCTGCCAGTCTCTCTCTCTTTTTTTTTTTTTAATCCGATGACATTATCAGTGATTTTAAACTGATTATATACCGAAATAACATCAACACTGTGGGCGCCGCCATTTCCCGGACGTGACGTAATCCATGCGTTTGGTTTTCGAAGACACGTTGATCTCCATGTTATTTACTGTAGTTTCTCTATTCAAATATGCCTCACTGTATCGCGAAATATTGCCATAATTCGGATAGGAACAATCCACGGAATGCTCGGTTCCATCTGTTGCCAAAAGGTAAGCATAAGAAGTACATTCGGAGGCAGTGGCTAGCGAAATGTGGCCGGCCCGAACCGAGAGATTTACAGGCTCATGTATGCAGCGAACATTTCACATTTCCGGACGACTACTCTGAGAGTATGATCAAACATAACATGGGATTTATGGAACAACCATTACTTAATGGAGATGCAGTACCATCGGTCTTTCTGGTGTCATCACCGACCAGGACACCAGTTCGGCCAGTTGAGAAATCGCCCTCTGCAAGTGTGAAGCGACGGAGGAGCAGAAGTAGTGCTCGGAGTAAGAATAAGGTATGTTATAGCGCATTTCCATTGCAGCGGCTAGCCCCGTTTTAACGTCCTTTAGCGTCCAGGTCAGGACAGTTTTTGGTGGCCTTTCCATATAGCGTAGTACCGGCTAGTGTGTATTTTACCCCAGTTTTTTCCGGCCCCATAAAATCGTGATTCTATGGCCAGGGACAACGAAGCTGAGTATGCTAAACTAGAGAGGGAATCGCTAGCAAGGGTGGTACTACATGCATACATATAGTATCTTATATCATCTTCCCATTATACACACATGCATTTCCAAACATTTGGACTACCTATGTTGCAAATGTATTATCTTTTCAATTTACACACAGCATCTATTGCACGTCTGTCCGTCCTGGGAGAGGGATCCCTCCTCTGCTGCTCTCCCTGAGGTTTCTCCCATGTTCCCTTTAAACTGTGGGTTTTCTTCGGAAGTTTTTCCTTGTACGATGTGAAGGTCTTAGGACAGAGGGTGTCGTATTGTCATACTGATATGTATGGCTGAATTCCCCCATCCAATCTCTTCACATTGGTCAAAACTTGTTCCTCTGCTGACGAGTCCGAACTGAAATACTCCACCATATTTCCGTGTGTTGACAAAGTGAACGCATGGATGACGTCACGACCATCACGTGACTACTGAAAATGGCAAACATGGCGGCGGCCAGACGGAATATACAGGTCTTGATAAAGAAGAGCTATAAAATCATTATTTACCGGGGAATATCGCTGATTTCTTCAGGGTATGGTTTAAACATAACGTTTCACTAAATACTGAAGTTTTGATTAATTATCTAATGAGTGGACCATTCCTTTAACAAGAACAACAATAACATGCTCTTACTAGTATTTGAAAGGGATAAAAGCTAAATAATGGATTAATAATAATATAATAACATGGATTTATATATCACCTTTCAAGGAACCCAGGGCCGCTTTGAATAGGACAATGGGCCATGGGGGGGACACATGGAAAACAATTAAGAAGATACAAACTGAATTCTATGCAATAAAAATACAATAACATTTATATATGTAAACTATTTGTATTTGTCATTTTATTCTGTACTGAATCATTTGTTATTCTAATTATTACTTCTTGTGTACATCGTCTTTACCTCTAAGTAGGAGTACTTTTCTCTGAGGATATTTTGACACTATTTCAATTGCTGCTGAATCAAAGCCACACATCATTTCCATCCTGCTCCCACCTCCCTCTGCAATCTCCCCACTCGCTCTGCCTGCTGTGGGAGAAGCCTGTCCTAGCCCATCCTCCTGGCAGAGCAGTAAACACTTCCCTGCTTCCTGTCTGATGATGTTCATCAGAGCTGTGGATACATATCCCTCACTCCCTGTGACTCTGTCCAACACTCTGTTTGATGGAAGGTTTTTACATTTTGTGGGGGAATTGAAAATGTAGCTTGATCTAGCAACGCAGTTATATCCAGTCATTTTCAACGTGCTGTATGTAGAGCATGAGGATTGACAATGAGTTTGGACGTTTTTTCTGGAGAGGTTGCAGTTACTGTACTTCACAATGAATACATCCCTTCCGTTGGGCTTGTGCACAATAGGAAGTCCTCTGAGAGCAGCTGCTGCTTAACTGGACTCTGATAAAACTAGTGTTAATCGCTCTGTCTGTCATCCCACCGCTCCAAGGCAAGATTAAACTGTAGTCTAAAAGCAAAGTCAGGAAAACCCCTAAAAAGACTCACTCTGCCCGACAGCTCGGAGGCACGTGCCAACCACAGAGGCGTATCCGTTATCGTGGAAATTTATCTCCAAGACTTCTCGGTTAGTAAACGGCAGAAATGACCCATTGCTGGTTTTGCTTTGCTCTTCACCCATTTTATGTGGTAGCCTATAGGAATGTAGGACAGGCGGGAGATATCTTTCCAGCAGCAGCCAGCCATTGTTAAGAATAACGTCTGTCGCCCGCAGGAATGATTTGTCATCTACAGAGAGTTCAGGTTTGGTGGCTGTCACTCCCTTTTCAAGTTGGAAAAGCCTGTTTGTTTGAAGATCACTTGACTGTGCTGAATCAATTAAGTCATCCATGGCTAATCCTGGAAGAGTGTGAGGAATTGATTTAGGGACGCAGCCAAGTGATGGGTTTGACAGTGGCATTGTTTATCCTATATGTGCTGAGCCTTGATGTGCTGAGTGTGATATAGCTCTCTGTTAGAACAGGTCCAGTGACAACAGTGCACAAGACAGGCCCAAAGTTTGAATGTTGGTCTAAAATCTAAAACAGAAAATGTGGACGAATTTGTAAAACATTATAATTTAAAAGCTGGTTCGATATGATTTGATGCATTCAATTGTTGGTTCAACTGAAATTCAGGATGATTTAATAAAAAAATAAAAGTGAAACAAATCAAAGTTTGAGTTGAGAATGCCAGTCACTAAAAACTGTTCAACGGGCCCCATTATGCTCCTTTTTGTGGTTCATATTAGTATTTAGTGTCTCTACTGTGACATGTCTCCATGCTTTAATGTTCAAAAAGCTCTCTTTTGCTCTTACTGCAGCACCTCTTTTCACCCTCTGTCTGCAACCAGAGCCCAGTCTGCTCTGATTGGTTAGCTGATTAGCTCTTTTGTGATTGGTCAACCGTTTAGAGATGTCCCGGCCCTTAGCCACGTACAAGGGGTTGGAGCACTAGCCAATATAAGCTGTTACATATGTCACTATGTAAACACTTTAGTCATTCCAGGCAGGGGGGGAGTATTTGGGAGGTTTGGGACATGATTTGGCGTTTCATCAACGCAGCATTGAGACAGTATCTGCTGGGTCCCGCATGAGCAGGCATAAGCTCCACCTCCTCTTTTTTTTTGTAACAGGGCTGAAACGGAGGGATATGAGGCATGGTTAGAATGGGTGATCTGTTTGGGTATTTTGAGCAAAACACTTCATAGACATGCTATTGCCTAACAATAGCATGATAGGTAACCTTTAAGTCAGTTTTATGATTTAAACACAAATGGTATGCTGGGTTACAACGATAGTCCTTTGTGAAAAGGACAGCTCAGGAGGTAAATGGTTGTCCTCCAATTGGAAGGTTGGTGGTGCGATTCCCAGCCCCTGCAGTCAACATGTCGATGTCGCCTTGGGCAAAATATTTTACCCCAAATTGCTTCCAATGGCCAATGGTGTGTGAATGTGTGTGAGTGGGTAAATTGCTTTGAAGGGTTGCAAGGACTGGTAAAGCGCTTTAGATGCATATCCATTTACCATTCCAATGAAAAAATAATGCAATACATTCACACAACATATTCATATGCATCCCACTGTACATTTTAATGTTGCTTTCTGATTGCACCCCTAAACAGTTCTGTCAACTCATCGTTCATCTTCATAGTCTTGACAAAATGTAGACCTTCTCTGCCATTTATTTTCTTCTAGTTACATGTATCTTTACTGTTTGACAAAAAGACTGGGTCTAGGTACATGTTCTTGATGATTACCTTGCAGAAGCTAAACTTTGAAACTCATCATATCATCCTTTGTACTTTATACTCTTTGAAGCAATTTGTGCTGTCAGTCATTAACATTACGCAACTCCAATTGATGAGGGATTTCAGTTCTAATTTGCGATCAAAGAATAAGGACTATTTTTGTCTTTCTCACCATAACTGACCAAAAGTGTAACTGACATCAATAATAAAATATTCTAAAAGTTATATTAGGTATACCATGTATTTTTGTTAAAATGGGCAGAACTGGTATATTTGTTTAATAGAAAACTGTCCACGTTAACATAGAAGTTGGCTTTTCTCTGACTGACCACCCCTCAGCGACTCTATGCTATTACCTCATTCTATTTCTTTAAAAACAGTTTGATCATGCCTGGAATGACATTTTAAATGTAAGTTGTCCAGTGGCGGTTCTAGAACATTTGACATGGGGTCGAAGGGGGGGCAAGAGGTCATGCCAGGGTGGCATGGGAGGGCGGACAGTATGTGGAATGTTGTACTGTATATAAAACCTATTTATTGTTAAATCATGGCCTAACACAAGTGTTCTTAATGCACAAGAGAAACAAGGTGTTCAGACAAACAAACAAAAATATAGTATAAAACAGCAGAAAATACTCATGATACCCTAGAATTCTGTTTACTGTAAGTACAGTAAAAGTACTTAGTTGAAGTACACAAATGACATCACCCATCTCTTAAGAGAGCTAAAGGTGACCTGTGCAGCAACACGTTTCAATACATAGTTGTCAATACTAAGAGCCGCTAGATTGTGCTGCTGTAATGGAATATGCAAGGAGAATAAGAACATACCATGTGGTCCAGCTGGAGTCTCATCTGCCTCCTGATCCCTGCCTCTGTCCCTCTTTCTGACACTTCATCTTTATTCCTCACACACATTGAGGCCCAATCCCAAATCACCCCCTCGCTCCTACCCCTCCGTGACGGAGTGAACTCCGTCTGTAGCCACACTCGCAGCTGAATGAAGTTCCCTCCATTAAGGGTTAAGGGTATAAATACAGCGGCAAGCTTTGGGACGGCCTCCCCTCTCTCCGGCAGAAACAGGAAATGCCGTAACTGTATGTAACAACGGTTTCAAATCAGCATCTCTTAGACAAAAAATGTAAATTAATAACTCAAATAAAACTCCAAACATCTTTTAGTTTTAAAACTGACGTTTATAAGCTTCTTAGTTTTTGCAACAGTCTGTAAATATACACAACTTTATAATAAAATGCACACATTTACCTTTTTCTAGACTAAACACAGGTACGATCCTAAGTTAAAACATATGAGGTTATCATGAGGTTGTTAACATCGCAGTTTATCAGTGGGTGTTTGCAGGAACTACTTCCTGACGGACACACACAGCGTTGAGACCGGTCAGGTAGAGACCGGTCTCAAGTCAGCACCGCTGCAGACTCGCTGTTTGAGGGCTTGATAGCCCACTCCCCCTCCACACCGCTCCACACTCGTTGGTTTGGAACAGCACTTAATGTGGCGGACCCTACCCGCGAACCCTACCCCTAGTGTGTAGGGGTAGGGTGTAGAGGGTGATTTGTGATTGGGCCTTCATCTTCTTCGCTGCAACAAGTCCTCCAACTCATACGACCA